>NW_026859902.1:0-11723 GCF_026571515.1 Ruditapes philippinarum
TTATTATTATTGAACTGCACTCCCAAATAAACATGGAATTTTCAAAAATGCTGGACAATTTATGCTTTGATAATCTGGTAACAATTGATAAATTGATAAATGAATTCTAATTAAATAATACATACATTTTATTTCTTCTATTAACCTTTAAAAGAACAAAAACAAAGCACAAGGCATAATTTTCTGATTAAAAAATTTTTTTTTTTATCCAGACCATGAAAAAAACCTTTTGAGTAGGGGCAAATTTTGTGAGTAGGTCGCGTTACTGCAAACAAACATTTTTTTAAGGATGGCCTCATTGTATCGATCTTTTTTACAAATCTTTTGATTTCTTGCAAAATGCCCCACCTACTGATTGTTAACATTAACAACACTGTCACGAAAATCTTTCACATTCGTTTTTGTGCCTTAAAAATGGTCAAAAATGTGTTTCCAGTGCCGCAAGACATTGTAGATAATAAATAGACATATAATAGTGTGTTCTTATCAAAAGTACATTTACTGTCTAATAAATGTTCCCAAATTAATGCTGACATTTTAAAACAGACATCTTTGTTTGTTATTAAGTGAAAAAATCTAACATAAAGATGGTTCAGGCTTCCCAAACTTTGACTAATTGAGCGATTCACACAATGGCGTGACCTAATTCTTCAACGTTTTTGACATGTCTGTAAATATCTGTATATTCCAAAGCTAAAAGCTATATATCAGTGATGTTTGCCATGTAAATATTATACTGTGCTTCTCTTAGTTCATGGTACTTAATGCTTTGAAACAAGAAAGAGCAACACATGAAACATAATTACTAATGGTACAAAAATTGTCATAAGCTGTAACATAGTGGTATTTTCTGCTGTATGACACAAGAAAACAACAATATATTCAGCCAAAATCAGTTTAAATGGGCAAGACGTAGACCATATGTCAGCCATTTTGAAAACAATTTTGTCATCATATAAATGGCGGTAATGGTGTTTTATTTCATTTTTTTCATGTTTCAGTTAAAATTTCTACATGCTATTTTGCTTAATTTTAAATATTAAAACTATTTGTACATTGTAACTCAAAAATTATTTTTTCAACAAACAAGAACATTTAGAAAATGATGATTGTTTCAGACGTATATGTTTCAGACGTATGCACAAATTTAACGGACTATTGTTGCTTTTTACAGAAATTTGTAAAATCTTGTTCTGTTTTACATCAAAATCTAAAGATTTAAAATATATTGTACAAAAACTTTGTTGTTTAGGTGTTTGAATGAAATATGTCATTTCTGACCAAATTTAACACTGGTAACATGAAAATATGCCATTACCGTGAAATAAGTGATGACGCGGAATTAGTGATGTTGAGTACATGACAAAAGGATCAAAATAAATTAAACAAAATAAAGATTCAGGATGATTTAATTTTTATAACTGCAGTTGTGATTTATGTGTAAATAGATCGATACAACGGGGTTCCAGGCTATATCAATTTGCAGCTAAATGACATCACTAGACGTTGACAATAACATTATTGTTCCCACTTAACGTGACGTAACCACTAAAAATGTGGCGCGCTGACAATAAGAACGGACACAAAACGGGCAGCATTTATTTGTTGATGTCGTGTTAGAATCGAAATAATATATCCAAATCGGTGATTTTATTGCTTGATTACATCACTGTTTGTCGTTCAGATGCGCATCATTATATCACTTTTATGTGATATAATTCCCCGCATCTGAACTCCAAACAGTGATGTTATTGAGCAATAAAATCACAGTTTTGGATATATTATTTCTTAATTAAAAGTTTTTTTTTCATTGACAGCTGATAATAACTGATCAATCTGTGGGCTTGATCTGACCTGCAAGGCTGTTGACATTGTGTGATACAAATTAGATTAAAAAAGATAATCAAAATTTGTTATCAGATACGCATGGACAAATAATTTTATTGGAAGGTAGCTCATTTGAACAATTCAGATTTAAAGCATTGATGGACTGATTTGACTGGTAAATCATGATGAACGATTTTTCTAGGGGTGTATGCTATACATTTAGGTTTTTTAACAATATCAGTATGCTGTTGTTTTGAATATCTCAAATAACATCATTCATACTATGTACAATGTATTATTATTGGGCCACTCGGTCACAATTACTGATACTTGGGGTATGCCTCTAACTTGTGATCCTTATTCAGTATTCTTACCAAGAAGGTGCCTCCAAACTGAATAAATTATATTTCCATAAGTTTCAACCTACATGTACCAATTATACAATTCAATAAAAAGTTGTATAAAGTCAATTGTAAACTAGAACAATCAAGTAATGTTTAAGTAAAGAATCAAATAATTGTAATCTGATTTCAGTTTCAAGGATCTTTTGAAGAGTTTTTCAAGCAGCAGAAGGTATGTAAACTGGCACATTAAGCCAAAGAAATAAACATATTTTTAGCTCACCTGAGCATGCTCAGGGTGAGCTTTTAGGATCGATGATTGTCCGTCGTCCGTCGTCCGTCCGTCGTCCGTTCACATTTAGTTGTTAACACTCTAGCGGTCACATTTTTGCCTCAATCATCATCAAACTTGGTCAGGATGCTTATCTAGTTTATAGCTCGGATGAGTTCGAACATGGGTCATCTCGGATGAGAAACTAGGTCACAAGAGCTAAAAATAGAAAAACCTTGTTAACACTCTAGAGGTCACATTTTTGCCTCAATCATCATCAAACTTGGTCAGGATGTTTGTCTAGGTGATAGCTCGGATGAGTTCGAACATGGGTCATCTCGGATGAAAAAGTAGGTCACCGGAGCTAAAAATAGAAAAACCTTGTTAACACTCTAGCGGTCACATTTTTGCATCAATCATCATCAAACTTGGTCAAGATGCTTGTATAGGTGATAGCTCGGATGAGTTCGAACATGGGTCATCTCGGATGAAAAAGTAGGTCACCGGAGCTAAAATAGAAAAAACCTTGTTAACACTCTAGCGGTCACATTTTTGCATCAATCATCATCAAACTTGGTCAGGATGCTTATCTAGTTGATAGGTTGGATGAGTTCGAACATGGGTCATCTCGGATGAAAAAAGTAGGTCACCGGAGCTAAAAATAGAAAAACCTTGTTAAACACTCTAGCGGTCACATTTTTGCATCAATCATCATCAAACTTGGTCAAGATGCTTGTCTAGGTGATAGCTCGGATGAGTTCGAACATGGGTCATCTCGGATGAAAAAGTAGGTCACCGGAGCTAAAAATAGAAAAACCTTGTAAACACTCTAGCGCGGTCACATTTTTGCATCAATCATCATCAAACTTGGTCAGGATGCTTATCTAGTTGATAGCTCGGATGAGTGTGAACATGGGTCATCTCGGATGAAAAAGTAGGTCACCGGAGCTAAAAAATAGAAAAACCTTGTTAACACTCTAGTGGTCACATTTTTGCATCAATCATCATCAAACTTGATCAAGATGCTTGTATAGGTGATAGCTCGGATGAGTTCGAACATGGGTCATCTCGGATGAAAAACTAGGTCACAGGAGCTAAAAATAGAAAAACCTTGTTAACACTCTAGTGGTCACAATTTTGACTCAATTGTCATCAAACTTGGTCAGGAAACTTGTCTAGGTCATTGCTGGGAAGAAATTGAACATGGGTCATCTCGGATGAAAAAGTAGGTCACCGGAGCTAAAAATAGAAAAATCTTGTTAACACTCTAGTGGCTACTCTTGTGATCCAAATATTCTGTTAATTGGTCTGAAAGTTTGTTTTGATGATTTCTAAGTCAAGTTCGAACATTGGTCATCTTGGATGAAAAAAACTAGGTCACACCGCCCAAATATGGAAAAACCTTGTTAACATTCTAGTGGTCACATTTTCGACTCAATTATCATCAAACTTGGTCAGGATGCTTGTATAGGTAATTGCTTGGATGAGTTCGAAATCGCATGTGGAACTAGGTCACCGGAGCTAAAAATAGAAAAATCTTGTTAACACTCTAGTTAGTCCCCTACCGGTTTAACCGGAGGGGACTTTAGGTTTACCCTCCGTCCGTCTGTCCGTCTGTCTGTCTGTCCGTCTGTCTGTCTGTCCGTCTGTCTGTCTGTCTGTCAGTCCGTCAGTCCGTCCGTCCACAAAACTGGATCCCGCGATAACGCAAAAAGTACTGAAAATATTTTTATGAAACTTGATATATGGATAGATGGCAGTATGGAGATTATGCACGTCTTTTTTTTTTCTTCCTATGTTGAAAATTCTGGTTGCTATGGCAACAAATAGTCTGAAAATATGGCAAATTTAACACATAAACTGGATCCAGTGATAACTCAAAAAGTACTGAAAATATTTTTATGAAACTTGAAATATGGGTAGATGGCAGTCTGGAGATTATGCACATCTTTTTCTTTTCTTCCTATGTTGAAAATTCTGGTTGCTATGGCAACAAATAGCCTGAATTTCAAGATTCTGATTTAAATTTTTCAGCTTTTTCACTATATGTTCTTTATTTCTTAAGGTGTTTACTTCAAACTTTAAATATAAGTTTCTGGTCATCAACCACATCATATGTGACAAGGTTTATAACTCTGGCACAAAAAATATCAGTATTACCTCCTTGAACTTAGATTTTTTAGGGGAAAAAATGTTGTCTTTTTTAAATAACTTCTTTATTTCCTAATGTATCTACTTCAAACTTCATATATATGTTTCTTATTATCACTCGACATTTTTGAGAAGGTTAAATACTCTAGCAAGACTATTTCCAGAATTATGTCCCCTTTGAACTTAGATTTTTTTCGAGAAATTGGTATTTTCACTCCAACTTCTTCATTCCTTATAGGATTTACTTTAAAGGTACTCCACTGAGGTACGGCCGAATGTCACAAAAAAAAGTAAAATTTCACGAACCGATATTTTTTTGTTACCTGCGAGTTAGGGACATTCAAACAGAATCAGTGATACATTGATATGTGTTCTTTGGATTGGCAAGTCGTTTGAAATACATATTTTCTCCAATTTTGTGGGAAAAGCGTTTAAACACCTTTCAGTTTGCAAATCTGAATAAAAACAACGGTCACGTGATGATTCTCGGGATGACTAAAAAGCGAAACGGAGAATTTTTTGTGTATCGGCAGCAACGAAAGTGCGAAACCGGAATATACCAACAATCCATAAATTTAAAAGCAAATAATGGGTTTGTTTGTTAAATTTCTTGTTGTTCACATATGTTCTTTGTGAGAAAAATCTTTCAAAAGCAATTTCAATATATTTAAAGCATTACATTGTTGTAATCATGTTTTTTTCTCCATTAAAATGATGAATTTAGCTAAACGTACGGAGTTCGAAACTGACATACACAAATTTTACAAATATTCTATGTTAATTTGAGAGCTTTCGTGTAATTATTAAATATTATGTATTAACTTTGTAATGGTTAAAATATCATGATATCTAGGCTAAGAAAATTTACTTTGTCAATCAGTGTAATGGGTCCTATTTCAAAGGTCACTTTGGTTTATCTGACACCCGTTCAGGAAAAAAAACTTCGTAATACCTTTTATACAACGAACATGAATTTGAGTATTGTAAGCATAAAAAATCACACGCACACACAGAATGTTATTCCAGAATTTTCTCTTTAACTCTGATCAAAGCACTGAAAGCACTGGCTAAATAGAGAATGAATCCGGCCTCATTATAGGACATTTAGGCTTCAACTTTATTAGATAATATTTCTAATGTATGTCTAGTGCACATAATTAAAATTCTTTAAGAAAAAATCGATCTCCTTTGCTAGATAGATCTGAAATTTAATATTTATCATTTTACATACATACTTGCATATTTATCCGCACTGGATGTAAACTTTGTTGATGAAAAGATTACTATGTTTTGATCTAGACATTCAAAACTATAGGTAATTGATACCTGTTTCATGCACATGGTAAACATTATCAAGAAGGTCGGAAAAGAGTTACAATCTGGCTCTATTAATATTGTTATTATCATTATTGATTTAGCAGATATCCTGATAAATTTTTTCTTATTGGAAGGCCACCGTACTAGTGATGGGTCAATTGAGCTGTGCTTTAATGTTACCAATATATTGAAAGCTTCCCGGTGGAAAAGAAATTGAGAGCGTTATAAGAGTAAAATAGGGAAAACTGGAATAAAGACAATCAAGGCGACGGCAACGTTCACATGACGCAGCCCCCGACATAGTCGAGCTTCCACAGCAGGGTTATTGCCGTGACTAGTGAAATAAACTTAAAACTGATTATATAGTTGTTGTTTTTTTAAACCCTAACTTTCTTTCAAATTAAACGAAACAAACAAAATCATGATACAGCAAGCCAAATGTGAAGGGCAGGTAAGTAAAAGTAACTTTAAGAATTCAGTAAGATATTATTAACCTCACCTCATACAACAACCATTGCTTAAACTATGTTTTATAATACTTCCAACTCCTAGACGGTAAAGGGCAATGCATATATAAACCATTGTTTTTACTCCTTATAGCCTGTTTATCATGGCATACTCATTGTTAATAGTTTTGTAAATGTTTTGATAAAAAAAGTCGGGTTCATTTCCCGACTATTTTGAAAACACGAGTGACTGGTTTCAAAAACTACAATGGCTAAATATTGATCAGATGCATTTCATTGCATAAATAAGTTAGGGAGAGAACGCTGCTTTTCTTTCTTTATAGCACGAAAACCTTTACTTTTCTCTACTTTTGTCTCTTCTTTCTTCCTGTTTTTCATTTTTGTTGTTTATTCTTTTTATTTACCACTTGAAAGCCTGAAATTAATGTTTCATTGATAATTTAGCTGTGGTCCTGTTTTGCTTGGTCGTGTGGGTGTTGTATTCATTGAATGTTACCATTCCTTTTTGTATTTCTGATCGAAGATTAGGAAATACAAAGCTAACATTCAATCTCTGACACAGCGGTTTCACGACAAAACTAACAACAAACAGTTCTTAAAACACCTGAAAACTACCGATTTAAAAGAAAGAAATATTTTCATTTTGTTATAAGTATCCAACAAATTACAACGCATTCAAAGTTTAAAAGTAGCTTTGGCTTATAGAATTGTCAATGAATGCACATTCACAAATTACGCGGATGAATATCATTTTAATCAATGAAAATGCTATTTTAAGCGATGTCGAGAGCTTATTTCACAAATAAATCTGACTGTCGAGTAGTGGAATATATACATGTCGGACTGTTTTGGCGAGAAGATTTTTGTTAAATTATTTACATCAATGTTAAAGAACAGGTTTATCTTGAACAAAAAACCTCGAAATTAACCCGAAATGCAGTGAAAAATCTAAATTTAGTATTACTTGATTTTATTCAGGCATTGTTCGTATATCTTCTCCGTGGTGCAAGGGTAACGCGCTCGTTTAGTGTGTCTGGGGTTCAAATCCAATTCAAGGCAATTATTTTTTATAAAGTTTCTTTGTTAAGGAAATAGCCACGATATGCAAGAATAAAGTGTGGCTGTCATAAAAATTAACATAAATGATTTTTGATGCAACTCTAGTCATGCAAAATGTTTCAAACTCTGGTACCAAGCAAGAAGAATTATAGTACATAAAAATAAACTTATACAGGAAAATAATACAGTTGTACAGTGCGATTTATATTGCAAAGATCAGAAAATACCACAGAGCTTGCAGCCTTTTGATTTATCTTGTTTTTCGTATGTATTTCTAGAGATTAAATGGGTGGTTCTCGTAATACTTTAAGATTTATAAGATTGTGTATTAAAAGCCTTTGTAAATTGTTTCGGAAATACTGGATATCGTTTTGAAAATTTTAGAGCTACTTAAGTATTTTAAACACGTGAACGAAAAATTTCACAGTAACAGGAATTAAAATTAATTCCTAAGTATTTCGATTATAGTGATTATACCGTAAGCAAACGTTAAAGGTCTCCTAAGAAATGTTCTTTGGAATTAAAAATTAAGTGTAAGCACTAGAACATAAACCACCAGATTGCTTGCAAAATCTTTATCGGCAGGATAAATTGGTTCACAAAACATGATTTTTCACAGTCAAGATCAAATGAACAGACTGTTTTCTTCCTGTTACCGAAAAAAACACACCAGGAAGATTTCAAGTAGAGGACACGTCACTGACAGAATGTTCTTAATATTTGAATAGAAAAGAATTTGCTAAAGCCAATTTATGAAAGAGAAATCGGGGATGCTACTTATTAAATTATTTGCCTATAAAAGAGGATTTATTTTACTCGTTTAGATTATTTTCAAAAACAAAAGTCTCAAAAAGCAAAGGTTAGCTGATATTTAGATGTAAACCGCGACATATAAAATTAATTTACCTGTGAAACTGGAGTGAAAATGTGATAGTTTATCCGTTTTTTCTTCAGTGCCTTCAGCACTTTGATCTTATCTGTAGTACAAGTAAACTATATCGTTTTCACCAAAAAATCATTAAATTCTAAACAAGTTTCTAATAGAATCATAAACATTTATTGTATCATAGTTTGAAGACTTTTCTGTTGAAAACGTGTCAGAGTTAAATCGAATTCATATACATGCACAGTGCGTAACTGGATTGCAGGTAATAAATACCAACACTCCAGAGCATGCCCATTGATGTATTCATTCTTCTTTTTTTTTTTTGGGGGGGGGGGGGGTGCTTTTATGGAATAACGATAGAAATGCCACATTCAGAAGCTAGTTCATAGGTTTTTTTCTGGGGTTTCATATTGTTACAATAGGAAACGTGCATTTAATTTTACCTATGGTATGAATATGATGTAATTGTGTGTGGAACGTGTATGTACGATCCTATCAAGATAGCCTACGAAACGTCACTCATTACATACACAGATGCCCGTTTGTGCCAGAAACAATTTTGCAAAGGGGGCACCTGAGTTCTTTCTCCACCAGTAAAACTGAAGAGTCGCCAAAATGACCTACATAGTTTTGTGTGACGTAACCCCCACTCCATCCCAAATACAAACAATCAAATCAAATGAGACATGTCATTAACTACATGTATTTGATTTAAATACGTTATAGATAGCGTTAAATACTTTTATTAGTGTGATTACACTGTGCTCGTTTTAGTATAAATATCACCGATGCATTATGTATGCCTTAGAATATTGAAATTGAAATGTCAATGAAAATAATTGTACATGTATATAATATCATTCCGTTTTGTCTAGAAAATGACCGCTTCGCTGGCGTTTGATTTTTCAAGACAACGAAATTGCTACCTTGATTATCTTTTATACAGTTTTTCTTCGTTATACTCAAGTTATATAAACATGATAGGTTAGAGAGTTGAGAAAAAATCAATAGACTTTTTTACCCCCCGTTTACTCTGTTGTTCCAAAAATGTCCGTTGCGTATTTTAGTTATACCCGATGAATTGTGGGTAACTTCTGTACATGTCTGGGAAAACCAACTTTCATTTTTGCATCAAAAGCTAATGTGAATATGCATTTTCTAGCATAATTGTTGTTAGAGGGTTGGTTACAGTGTAAGTTATTGTTATTTTAGTCATAATATTGTGATTTGTGGGGAATTTGTATACATTTTTTTTTTGACACCAAATTACCCGTCAGACCTCAGTGTAGCCCCTTTAAAATCCCACATCGTAATAATATGACAAGGTTGTATAAACATAATTTCCTTACTAAGCATGGAAACTTAACACATTACTGTGATATAGACAAACTTATTTTATTATGTTTTGTGGTTGATATTTTCAAATACAGACTTCATCCTCAAATTCATTATAAATGGCAATACACAGGAGTGTATGACAATTAAAGAACTTTTTGAGGGACCGGTAGGGGACTACTGTATTGCCCGCAATACTATCAAATGCTTGTTGCTACTGTTTTGATCCAAGTATCCTTGAAATTGGTCTAAAAGTTTGTTTTGATGATTTCTAGGTCAAGTTTGAATATGTGTCACCTGGGTAAAAAACTAGGTCGCACTGCTCAAATATGGATAATCCTTGTTAACACTGTAGTGGTCACATTTTTGACTCACCTGTCATGAGACTTGGTCAGAATGCTTGTCTAGGTTATTGTTTGGATGAGTTTGATAAATCAGGTGAGCGATCTAGGGCCATCATGGCCCTCTTGTTTTTAGTTTATACCAATTTATTTTATTTTGATTGTGATGGAAGCTAGAAGCTTATTGAAACACGGCTTTATTGCCATCTGTAGAGCTATTTCCTCATATATAATATATATAGACAAAAAAAGGTATATTGACTTCCATACAAAATACTAGATCACTATATCTGTACTTATTGCCAAATGGCTTAACTATTAAGCCAATGTGTATCTCCTTGGTAACAAGACAATAATGTTAAAATCTTTGACAAAACTACAAATGATAGCATATTTGAAGAGTGCAAGGTCTGGTTAAATTAGAACTACTTTTTCTTTGGATGGTTTTAGAACAATTTTCTTTAGTGTATGGAATTTGTTTGATCAGCCCATGCTTATTTATGAATATTTCATATAGGGAACACAGTATACAAAACTGGCATAAATAAATATAGAACTTGATCTCTAATACATGTGTGTCACTCAAAGCTAAACATATGAGTGAATCTGCCCATAGTGAATGTGATTCATCAAGGTGATCAAAAAGAAATGATTAAAATCATTGAATATTATAACATCATGATACTGTAAATATTTCTTTATTGGCACACCATATCTTATCTATAGTCACTTACTAAATTTTCCAATCTGTTCAAGCTTTAAGGAAAAAGCAGTTCCCTACATTTGAACATCTACTTTATTTATTTATTTATTAAGAAAAAGTAGCTAATGCATGTAATTTTATTTATTTATTAATATTTATATCAAATCTTAAAAAAAGCAGTTAACATACATGTTCTTTATTTCTACATTCAGAAATATAGCTGATACATGTACATTTATTTCTATTTTTAGAAAAAGCAGATCAATCAACAATTTGCTCTACCAGAGAGGAAAGCTAAGGTTGACCAACTTGTTAAAACAATAGAGAACACTGATAACCCCGATACTAGATATTGTATATGTCGATCCACAGATGGTACACGCTTTATGATGTAAGTGTCCATTTATAATATTGAACTTCAAATGTTTGTGAAGGTTTTATTCAAAACAAGGCTTTATGCTGTTGACATCAATGTCCAACCTGTTTCGGTTCGCATCCTGTGTGTAATTTATGTTATCATACAATGCACAAAAACTGTGCAATATTGAACAATTAACTTTCTGAACAAACCTTCAATATCATCATCACCACAGTGTCAAATTCTTTTATTTGCCAACATCTCAGTAATAAGAAAAAAAACAACAACAACTGTATGATTCTGTTTCATTTTTTGTTTACATTATTTTTCAACGATCTCATTAAAACCATACCTTAAACTGTCCCTCAACCACCTATCGCTAGCGAAGAGAAATGGACTAAAAACGATGATCTGATTTTAATGAGATTGTTTCAGCAATATATATGTATGTATACATGTAATTGATGTATTTCAGAGCATGTGACAATTGTGAAGAATGGTATCACGGTGACTGTATAGGTGTGACAGAGAAAGATGCTCAGTTTATCAAACAATATTACTGCGGTCCATGTCGTCGTAAGTACAATAAATCTCTAGAATGCACTTGGTTCATTTACGCTTGAACTCAGTTTTTCTTATAAAACAAAGACTAAGCTGTGTAGTCTGA
>NW_026859903.1:0-22500 GCF_026571515.1 Ruditapes philippinarum
TAAAAAAACCCCCGGGGTGGCAGACTGTCTTGTAAATAAAACAATTTATTTGTATGCATGTTTGTTACAATAAGTACGTTAAACGTAAAATAATACAATATATGTATATTATGATGTTTATTAACCGTGACTTCACTTTAAACATAAACATAACAAATTGTATTTAATCATACATACGTTTATTCTCCGAAATCCTCAATATTTATTTATGTTGACAGCCAAATATATGTCACTAAAATTTACATCCCGCTCAGAAAAAGGTACAAGCACCAAACACTGCAATTTTATTATACAGGTAAATCTTCATAGCAATCAAAGTACAGCTAGCTGTAGTGTTTAATATCGTTCACGGTTTACATACATTTACATATCATTAATCTGTTAAGTTGGTTTACCACGTGAAAAAATAATTATTTGTAAATATTGTCTTGTCCTCTATGTTTAATTTCTCACAACTGTCAATATATAAAATGTTTTTAATACCATTTTAAGTATATAGTTAAACATGAAATTTCGCGAGTGTATATTTTGTAAACAAAGCATGCTCTATTTGACAAGAAGATTTGTTTACAAATTCATAAAAAAGTAGGTCAATGTATTTTGGACAAAGACCGGTTATGAAAAGCCATGGCGGTATGTAAAAATGTTGTTGAATCTTCATCCCACTAATTTGTGAAATGGACTTGAAGTACTCCAATGAACACATCTATGGATGTTTCTAAATTCAAATTCCACGTTTAATGTTTGATATTCTGCTTTAACCGGTGCTAGGGAGCATGAGTAGCAGCATGTACTTTTTTGTACTGTCCACGAACATGTTAAATTGAAAATAGTCTTCAATATTTTCGTTTTTTCCGTTTTAAGCGTTTGAGGGAAGAATTCCTTTTTTCTCTATCATATAATATTCGGGATATATCGATAAATGTGCTGGAGCAGCGCACAATGCTTATACCTGACCTTACAATTGCCTGACATTGTACTGGTAACAATTATAACTATTATCATTTAAAAATTGTCTTAGTGTAAAAATGTCTTATTTGTGGAACGAGATTTATACACTAGAACCATCGGTCAGTAAACTTTATGACCGCTTGTTTAACAAGTTCCAGTTTAATGATCAAGATTTGAACCACAAATATTCGACACTGTAACTTGAGAATATCCATACGATTCTTCTTCGTTTGTAAAACAACTAGTTAAATTGTAAATATTTAATGTTATATTAAGTAAATGTTATTAATCTGGACCAGAGCAGAAAAGTTCGTCTTTCTTGAACATTTATAGTACAATGTACATACAAAAAACATTACCACATACATGAGCTAATAATGTGACATTCATATGTAAAATATAAATTCAAATGTTATTACATTGGACTTTCTTTCCTTTAAATTAAAAGAAAAAATACACATTATAAACATTTATAAATGAACGAATTTAATTGCATTTTAAATGGTTAAGTGAATTTTTTCGAATGTTGAATGCGCTAATATAATAATTTGTAACGCTTTTCGAATGAATGAGACTTTAGTGTTGTTATATCTTTCTAGTCCTTCGGGATCATTGATGCTAGCTTTATTAAGTGTTGAGAATTGAGTACCGCTCATGTCGGTGCTAGGGGGCGCGAGGGATGTTGCACGTATTCATTATCCCTCATGTACAGACTCAATCAAACCGAGTCTGCAATTCTCTTGTAATGTTGTTGTGATTAATGCTTCCGAGGGATCACTTTGCTTCAAGATTTTTATACTTCACAACAGCAGGTGTCAAGTGCCGTGTGGCAGCTGTAAAAAGTTGCCCCCTACTTCACTTCAGTGTTGTTATATTTTTCTGGTCCTTCGGGATCATTGATGCCAGCACTATTAAGTGTTGAGAATTGAGTACCGCTCAAGTCGGTACTAGGGGGCGTGAGGGATGTTGCATGTATTCATTATCCCTCATGTACAGACTCAATCAAACCGAGTCTGCAATTCTCTTGTAATTTTGTTGTGATTAATGCTTCCGAAGGATCACTTTGTTTCCAGATTTTTATGTTTAAACAACTGAGCCTGTCTGTATATAAGTAACAGAAAGAGCATTTCTGATTTGGTATCAGGGGGTGTGTTTTGGTGTTCTTTCTCTTTTGTATCATAGACAAAAATAAAAACACTTCCTTATCGTCACAATATGAAACCAAAGAAAAAAATGTTATCAGTCTACGAACATCTGTATATGACTTTATCGTTATCTCTTTCCCTGTCGTCACAATAAGTAAACCGCATCTTCTAAACAATATTGCCAACCATCGAGCAGCATGCTTTATTTGTATCATAGTTTGGGGACCTGTCTGTTGAAAATGTGTCAGACTTAAATCGTATACATATACATGCACAGTGTAAAGTGCAGGTATAAGTTACCCGCACTCCAAAGCATGCTCGTTGATTGGCTCATTTTGTCTGGGGTTTACTTAATGTAGGGATAGTATATCATATTCAGATGCTTGTTCATTGGTAACATTTTTAGGGGGCTCATATTGTGACAACGTGTTCTTATTTTTGCCTATGATACAAAAGAAAAAGAATATCAAAACACTCGCCAATCTGAATAATACACGAGGGCTATGTCCCCGGGTACAAATCAGCCTATTTCTATTAAATATCCCGACAGATAGTGTGGTAACTGGAGTGCGGGTTACTAATACCTGCACTCTACACTGTGCATATATAAATATATATACTACATATGACTACTTTACTGACTGACTACTTCATTCAGGTGTTCAAATTATACTTTTACGTAAATTAAAGCAGCATGATATAAACACTGATCATATTGAATACTTACTACTCATGTTATGTTAATGTATACCTGAAATTAAACAAATATAATATACTACTTTGTACCCTATGACACTAGTGCTACTGCTACTGTTGTGCTTTTGCTAATGTGCTTCTGCTACTGCTGTGTTACCGCTACTGCAGTGTTACCGCTACTGCTGTTTTATTGCTTCTGTTTTGCTACTGCTACTGCTTTGCTACTGCTACTGCTGTGCTATTGCTTCTGCTACTGCTGTGCTACCGCTACTGATGTGCCACTGCTACTGCTATGTGTGCTGCTGCTGTACTACTGCTGTGCTATTGCTACTGCTACTTATTTGCTACTGATACTGCTGTGCTTCTGCCAATTTCACGTTTTATTATGTTGCTACTGCTACAGCTATGCTACTGCTGTGCTACTGCTACTGCTACCGGTGCGCCACTGCAACTGCTACTGCCAATTTAATGTTTTATAATTTTGCTACTGCTATGCTACTGCTACTGCTACTGTCTTCTTTACGTTTTATAAATTTGCTACTGGTCACTGCTATGTTAACTTTCTACCGGTTTAATGTCCCCGCATGCGTTAATTGTTTTTTTCTTTGTTTTTTTTTATCTTGTCGTCTGTTATCGTGTTACATTGTATTGTACATGAATCGTAACGTACGCTTTTTAGCGGAAATTCACGGATACGTCTGTGAACTGTTTAGTGTGTGTCTAGTCGTATTGTATCCTTTTTCCCGCTACTAAAATTGGTCTTTATTCTTATTCCATCACGAGTGTAGCTACATATATTTTAGTTATATGGAACTCGATATGTTTACAAAATTTTAATTAGAAATACAACTTATCATTAAGTTATTTTTATTATTAATTGAGCCGCTATGGTACGATTATTTTCATTTTATTCATTTACTATTTGTATCGCTTAATTTCTGTACTGTTGTATTTTATGCATTTGTATCAATTTCTATTATAATTGTGTTTAATTTTATTCTTCATGTTTTATTCCCTTCATTAACTTTGACGAACCTATTCCAAGAGAAATATGTATGTTATCAGAACTTATGTATCCCTAAATTGTCGCTGTAGCAATCAAACAATACGTTAAAAATATGTTTTCTTTTTAAATAAAACGAACCATTAATTTACTATATTTTTGTTATTTTATTATAATAAGTTCTCAAATAAGCAGCAGTGCTTGGTTTTGTCTGTTTTGTATTATCCAGTAAAGTTACTTCCATAATTATGTAGGTAAAAATATATCTTTGTATCACACATGATCATTTACAGACCACTTTTCTTTTTTTTGTCCTATGAAACCTGAATAGTAAACAAACCTCGTCAAATATCTGTATAAGTAAATTACATATTTCGAAAATCAATTGACATAATTATCCTAAAGTCATTCCTGCTCAGAAACATATACATATTCTTTCGTTCTAATCTTTTAGCACGTGTATCGGTTATCTCCCCTGTACCAACAGATGAGTGTACGTATTACAGAAAATCAGATATTTAATATTATTAATAATATAATATGTTATTTCTTTGAATTTGTAAGGTTGATAAGCCTTTGATATTTGTATTTTACATAATCATTATTAAACCGGTTCTGATTCTTGTCAGTAACAAATTTGCTAAAACGGGTTTCCGTTCTTGTGTCATTTCTTTGTTTTGGTTCGGTGCCTTCTAAATAAACTGCGGGTGTGGCTTGTTGTGTCGGGGGCAGTTTTATATGAATGTCGCCTTGTTGATCTTTGTTCTCATGCTTTTCCGTCCCTTCTTCGTTTTTGAAGGGAATATTGTTTTTAACAAAATGTAAAGAAAGAGATACATTATATCTATACATTATATCTAAGCGTTCCCCGCCAAAATCCATTCATGGTGCAATATGCAAGAAACAAGTAGATAGGGCGGCGTCTGGTGCTTAAATCATATTTGGACTGAATCTGTCGCAAACAAATATGATATGATTTTGGCAACATGGCTCTGTTGGAGAATTTTCACCAGTTCAATAGCGATCGTTTTTTTTTATTGTGAAGTCATGTATCTATGTACATGTGGAAGATGAAAAAATAAATGATAAATATTTAATCATTACCAAAATAACTTTTCCCTAAACACAGATTTAACATTTGAGGCGTAAAAAAACAGAGCAAAAGTGTTAAAATATTGCACTGCTGAGTAACGATGAAGTCTGCGTATTATAAAGCAAGGCGATTAGAACATGATCCTTGACCTGATTATCCGGTTCTATTCCCAGACGATGCAAGTCACTTACGATAGGATTGATTATTCAATCCTTAGAACTACGGTCATTCGCACTGTACCTCTGCCCTGTACAGATGTTTCAATTTCTGGTGAATGTAAAGGCATGCAGCTAGTACCGGTAAACTGCATGACAATCTGCCCAGGAATGATGCGGTGGCTGAACTATGTTCTGTTAAATTTAAATGTGGCTTACTGCCGTGATCCGGGGAAAAAACAACCATCGCACGGCCGAACCGCGCCGGACCTATTATTTGAATTGTGTTAATAGATCTACGTACTAATAAACTTTAACCTATATGGAGTCGCGCGGCCGCGCCGCACCTAACCAATTTATTAGTACGTATTTACGAAATTAAATTGGTCTTTACAAAATTAAATTCAATTTTGTAAATACGTACATAACCAATAGATCTACTTTGCAAGTGTTTGTTTATTGATATGTTGATGACGTCATTTCATGACGTCAAACTTTTAGGAAGACATAAACATGTGAAGTTTTGACGTCATAAATGCCATTAAACGATCAGAAGCGCTCTGACAATCATTGCGGTAAGCCGTTGTTTTTATTTCTCGGACGTTTACTAATCTTTTTTCCCCACTTTATTCATTTTATATGTATGTTCTGTACTGTACTGGCATGCGAGCAGTTCCCGTACAGAAGCAGTTCCCGTATTTTTCATTTAAACGCTTGATTTTTACTTGCATTCTTCAAAAATTCATTTCAAATCAAGCAGATACATAAACGAGACAAAATCTAAGTGTCAGTTCCTCAGTACGTATATAAAGTCTCATTTGAAATCACTTTCACCTGTGCGTCGTCAAAACGTGACCTTGTTTTCTCTGGGGGATTCCGTCCTTGCGCGCATGCGCAAAAATACTTACACGTGAGGCTTGTTAAAGGGTTTTCCACTAATACCACCTGTTTACAAATAAGTAGGCAATGTGATGAAAACTTGTTTAATTAGCAGAATGTTGACCAATATTACTATATATAATAATTTTATGGCTTTGATGCGTAAAATATCATGCATACAAGCATGCTATTGCCTGTAAATGCGTTGGGGAAACGGTACCGGGTAATAGATACCCGCGTTTAGTCTACGCTCTATTTCCTGAATTACATCTATTTATCTTTTAGATAATGGTCTGTTCAACAATTGTAAATGAAAAATAGGTCCGATATAATAAAATTGTATAATTATAATGGGTTAGATTTTATGTACGGGAACTACTTCTCTTCATACAAAATAATTGATAATTTCGGTACCCCATATGAGGCCTCATAACTAAGGGTTATTCTATGTTTAGAACATGATGGAATTTCCATGATTTGTGTGACGAGCTGAATATTGATGTGTAACATTCAAATTTTGGTGAGTGAGCGTAGTAAAAAATAATGTTTAAGTAACTACGATTTTTGTACGGGAACTGCTCGCATGCCAGTACAGTAAACTTTGCAAATTTAATGGCTCACTGTAAATATTTAATACATGTACCATTAAACTAATAGTAGAATCTAGTCTTACATTTGCATAATTGTTTTTTTTTTTAGATCTAAATCTATTATTTTAATTTCTTTTAGTAAGTTAGGCCAAAAAAAAATGATGTGTTTCTGGTGGCAAGGCCAAAAAAAGTAGGGTCGGTAGGTAGAAACTTTTTTTTTTTTTCCCTGTCTATCAACGATTGTAGGTACGATACGGATTATATGGACTGTAAATATGCTATTTTATGTGTTGCTTACTATCATGATTCATATATTCATATACATTGTAAATGAAATATTTATAATAAAAAATAAAATACTATAAAAACAACCAAAATGGCTTCACTTTTTATGTATTTAATAACATTAAAAATCCATTTTCAAAGAACAAAACAGAACACAATAATTATTGTACGACTAGAATGTAATGACTAGGGTTGTGATATGTGCTGTGTCACTAGAAAACGCAACAATGTTGTTATTGCAAAGGTGCTATTTCAACATTGTTGCATTTTCTTGCAATACTGCTTTACAATATCTTTAAACCTATATTTTCTAGCTCAGTTTATAAAGCTCAGTCAATATATGCAAAATTTAATTCAGTTCCCAGATTTAGTCTGAGATTTACCAAACGGTCTAGCATGAACAGGTACATACCCAGCATCAACACAAGCCTTACATACTGGTAAAACTGTTTTAAACTTCTTACTAAGATCTTGGTCAATATAACCATCTACTCCACCACAATGTTGATCTATAAAATGCAAGCTCAACTGCTGTTTCACAAGTTATGCCTAATCTTACATGTATGATTTTGTGCAAACTACTGTTTGGTAATGTAACATAAGAACCACAGGAATACTCGTGTTCAGAGATTGTAAGAGTAAGTTGCATTTTCTGCCTGTCAGTAAGTTTATTTTTACTGTAAATAACCCTAGGTTTTTTACATTCAATACATTCAACGCTATACCTTGCATTCTGTGCAGTAAACACGGAAGCCTCAACATGAGACACATGATCTGTTGTTTCATCAGCATTTGTGTTAGTTGGCATTTGAGAAGCTGCCTTAATATTTATATTACCTTTACCTTTCTCAGGCGCTTTGTAACTGGGCCTGTCATGGTCATCTGTTTCCTGGCCTTTAACTTCACTGTATGGCTTAAAGTGCTCCTTACTATCATCCAAAACTGGATCTGGAAGCCAGTCCAGAAGTTCTGCCTGAGTTACTGTTTCAGAACAACATTCAAGATTCCCACACTTTCTCACCTGAAAACAATACTGGCGCTGACGGGTGTGCTCTTCCATCCATTTCTGGTAGGATGCTACTGATTTAGTGTGGGCTTTCTGAAGCTTAGTCAAATCTAGGTCAGGGAATAACTCCCGAAGGTGTCTCTTCAGAAGGTCTATTTCATCATCTGTAACAGGATCCTGTATCTGAAACGACTCACCTTTCAACTGAAGTCTTGCAAAGCGATTCTGAACAAGTGCTTGGATTGGTTCGATATTAGAAACCCATCGTTCTCTCAACTCGGGCTTCTTATCTATCAAATCTCTGAGTTGAGAGGTACTATTAACAGACTTGAATGCATCATCATGAGCTCTTTCCATTGCACAATTCTGTAAACCCAAATTTAAAATGCTCATTACCCTTTCGGCCGGGTTTGCCCAGCTATTCCCTGGAGCACATCTAGCCAATATCATCATATCCAAGTTCAACTCACGAAACAAACAAATACTTGCACACTTGACGCTCTCCAATGTGTTTCTTTGATCTGTACCACCATCGCTGTACCTAAGCATAACTTTTGGACAATCTGGACCAGAAAGTATCTTTGCCAGCATTGAGGCATGCCTGAAAGGACTTGAGCTTTGCAATACTGTATCATTCACTGTAACATGCACCTTACCAGATACAAAAGACTTCTTGGTAGAATCAGGCACATCACAAACAAGATAAACAGACGGCGTTAAACTGGTGCTATGCATATCATGGTCACCAGCTACAAATTCAGTTGATGTTGCACTGATTGTTTTCTTCCCTCGGACACCTGTTGAAATAGGAAGGCCTGGATTTCCAATAGGCACTTTAGCTTTGTCATCTGAACAAATAAGGGATCCACACTTACCCAGTTCAATTGCTTTTGTCTTCAGGTATTTATACATTGCTGCACAAAAATGCTGATCTTGGTGGGCAGCCCTTAACTGTCTCCTCTGGATTTTATATTGTACTGGAATTTTTCCAGTAAAATTAAGAGAAGCATGCGTGTATGGATTTCTTGGGGTAAACTGCAATCTTACCAAACTCTTTGAAGGTATCAATGTCCCATCTGGACACCTACTGGCTGCCTGTAAAATGAGATCTTCCAGACTGATCCACTTACTTAAATGTACCTCCCCATGTCGCCTATCATCAACAGCTGTAACAGATTCAACTTCCTCTGCAAGTTTCTCAAAAAATGTGTCAAATTTACCTGACGGCCTTCCTGGGTTGAGCTCCCTAAGGTCTGCTAGCAAGCCTGTTTCCCCAAGTGAAATTAATTTGAGTCTTGCTTGGGTTTCTGGATGACTTACCTGTGCAGAGTCCATGGCCAACTCCTTGTAGATGAAATCTACAACACATGGTTTGATACTAGCTATGTTTTTCAACTTACTTTTGAAATACCTTTTTTGTGACCTAGTGTGGAATTCAGGCAAGTTATTTTGAATCTGTGATACAATTCGAATTGGTTCTACCAACCTATCATCATCTGACCTATTTTCATTTACTTTAGAAACAAAAACAATGGACACCTGACTACCACCCGGGGAGTACTTATACATGTCAAAAGGTACAGATAATTGCATTTCATCAAAAAACCTTGCCCTTTGCTTGTTATCATTGAATGGTGTGAGTAGATGTTCATCTTCATTAAACATTACAGGTATAAACTCTTCTTTTTCTGAAACTAGCTTATCAAATAAAGAATATTTCTCCCTAACAAATGCACATTTAGGATGATACACAACTGAAATATCTGATCCAACTGTTCTAGGAGGATGGTCGGCATCCTGTCGTTTAGTCTGACTAATATTTTTTTCTTTAAGGTAGTCTCTATACTTGCAAAGACATTGTGCTAAATTCTCAATAATAGATTTAAACTTCCTCCAGTGACTGTCACTGGAAAACACAGGACGATGAATAAGACTGTACAAAGCCTCTGAATGACTGTTCAACTGATTTTGTTCAAGTGGCTGTGACTTCAACTTCTTACGCTTCAACTGGTTGTATCCTTGAAAGCCATCAAATTCCTCTGGAACTGGCTCAACATTTTTATTCCGCAATGCAGCATCATTAATGGTTGTGTGGTGGTTAGTTAAATACCATAAAGCATTTGTGATAACCTGAAATAGGACCATTATCATGTTTAATAACCATTTATAATATATTTGAAGGTGCATGTAAATTTTTAAAAAAGTACCTGTAACTCTTGCATTTTGTCAAAATCATAAAAAGGGACATAGCTATGTCAAAATTCAAAATATTGTTTCTTCTTATGAATACATTGATAGTGTCAGAATAACATTTTTAAATTTGAAGTGAATAGCTTTCATAGTTACGGAGATATTTGACTTTAATTTAAATTTCAAAGTTAAAAAGTGGGCATAACATTCAAAATACATATATCAAGTTGGAAGTGTCAGAATATCTTGACGGTTTTTCAGAAACCAACAAAAAAAAATCAACTGACACAGACGACCAACATAGGACATTGCCTAAAAAATATTTTTTTGAAACAAGGAGAGTAAGATCAACAAGGGAGGACACAGTTCACAGAAGTCCAGGCTAAAAAGCAAAGAAATTTGGACCTTTCTTGAATAAAAAATCTAGAATTTAGATATTCAAAAAATTTAACTTGTACATATATTTATGTAGATTTATTGTTATGGAATTAATATTGATATTCATCTTGTATGTGCAAAAAAATCTTTACATAGAGTAGTTGACCAGACATGGCAATCACTCACACATAAAATACCCAGATATCAGTATGCAGCTTCTGACCAAGTAAAATAAATACCTGCACATTGTAAGCACCTTCTTCTGCTACAACACTCTTGTGTACTTTCAGATTGTTTTTGACCATCATATTGACCACATCATTGTACAGTTCATCCTTACTGTTGTTGCTAAAAAAAAAATTAAATGTTGAAATTAATACTTCAGGCTTTATAAATAAAAAATATCACTGTTTGACGCTCCCCAACAGATTCATGGCCAACTGGCCATGTATATTCAAAACATGTAAGAAGATCAGAAATGTACCTTTAATAAAATGAGCTTAAACCAAACATGGTGGTCAATTAAAATCTAAACAGTTTTATTTAATATAGATCTCATCTCAAAAGTATTTATTAAATTTTCTAACACAAGTTGAAGAAAAAGCAGTACCAGTATTAAATATTATAAAAACAGCAAACTCTTGACAATTTCTGAAAATCTACTTTATTTAAAAATAATTACACAAGAACTTAAGGAGTATTTACCAGGTTGCCTTTTTGACGAGAGGAACTTTGGCACCACTCAAAAGAATGTTGAAAGCATTAACTTTTTTCTGTACACTTATTTTTGTTTGGTCTGTAGTGATGGTGGACAGTTCTGCAAGTTCAGGAGGCTTCACACATTTCAATGTTATCGACTTCAAATTGGGATAAAATCCCTTCAAAGCCCCTACTGTAAGTTGTGGTGTAAAACTGAACTGGTTAAAACTCGTCTCATACAGGTCCATCTGGAGATAAAATAATCCTTTAGTGTCATTTTTTTTTACCAAAAGCTCTTGAAATAATTTTTACTATCATGATTTTAATAAAATCCTAACAAATTTACAGCTTTATATATGGTTGTTTGACAGAATTATTTATTCCACAAGTATATTTCAAATTTAACTAAATTGCATTTATTGTTGTTCTATAAAATGCTATATAAATATTTACGATTCTGGCTTTCCATACTTTGTGACACACAGAGGGATTTTCATGATGCATCGATATAATGGAGATAATTACTTCCCCGACTGTCTTATATTCTATAGCATAAAAGTATTTAAAATTGTTAGACTACCAAACGTAGACTTCAATCTTACATTTTGAGTTAAATTTTACCAATGGCATGACTCGACTTTCGTTTTCATTTTTTTTTTATTCTTACCGAACAACTGGCTTCAATTGTGATATTGTCCCCTTTAACATGACCATGCACGTCATAAAAAATGTCTTCAACAGTTTTGCTATGGTCAGTTAATTTTATTTCTTGTATTGAAACACTATGGTCACATTTTTTTAATAAGATCGCAAGTAGTGACACTTCGGCTGCTTTTTGTGCCGCCATATTTGCCGGTGCGCGTTAATGCGTAATTGAAACACGAATCGTCTGTGTCCGACATCGTTGTCGACTCGCAATACTAAAACCCGTCTTCGGTACGGTCGGTACGGGCGCCATTTTTTTTTTTTGTACATCGATAAAAAACTTTGGGTCGGCGCTAAAAAATAGGGTCGGTCGGGCCACCGGAAACACAACATTTTTTTTTTTAGGCCTTACACAAATGGTCCTGTGATCTACGAACAGAGAATGTTCGTCTCCCGCTCACACGTGTAATACACCATTTGTACAAACACAAATTATTGGCCTTAAATCAGTCAGTCATACTTATGTAAAGAATA
This sequence comes from Ruditapes philippinarum, assembly GCF_026571515.1. Classification (NCBI taxonomy): domain Eukaryota; kingdom Metazoa; phylum Mollusca; class Bivalvia; order Venerida; family Veneridae; genus Ruditapes; species Ruditapes philippinarum. The sequence goes on from NW_026859903.1 coordinate 12,250, forward strand.
CATTATGGAGAAATGATTGAGGTAAAACAACTTCAAAAAGATTATTATATACAATAGTTAAGAATTATTTGTAAAAGTTTGCCACAGATTTGTTGTTTGCCGCCGAGATATTATACTTTTAATTATATGAAAATGCGTATAGTATGAAATTATTAGTACTTATATAACTTATATCCAACTGATTGGAATATATTAGCAATGCTAAAAATGAAAATAACCAGATGAAGTATATGTTATAAGCATGGTAAATTGGTGATAGTTTTAACTCCGGATCCTGGCAGTTACCACATTGAATTTACCAGAGCACAGTTCAGCCGCCGCATTGTTTCTGGGCAGATTGTCAAGCAGTTTACTAATATTGTCTTCATATTCCAAGGAACTGATACTGTCTTCAGTATATGCAAGAGCAGAAGTACTGTGCGAATGACCGTAGAAAGGATTATATGATCAAGCACAACGAAAATATCTTGTACCGTCCGGGAATCGAACCCGAGTCGCCCGGTTCACAGTCAAACGCTCTACCTATTGAGCTGACCGGACGGCGTGTCATTAGCATGTACAATACAGTAGTTATTAAGTGTGTAACATTTTAAGTCAATGGTACCAGTTGCATTTAAGATATTGCCAAATTGCTATCCTATTCTCAAAGTGCTAAAACGGAAATAAGAGGGGCACAATTTTGTTATATGCCAAGATATTGTACTTTGTTTAAAGAAATGACAATAGTACAAAACCAATAGCCAAACATAACCTTTTCAATGTGCTGAACAGGAAAATAGCTCTGGTAACATTTAAGGCACACAACTGTCATTTTGACATAAATATATGGAAAATAGGTGTAAACAGTGGAATAATAAAAGCAAATAACATTGTGTCAACACTGATTTATTGATTTATTATAGATAGTATCGATTTATTATAGATAGTATCTTAAAACAATCATTATGCAAACATACAAAATCATATGTTTTATACATAATAATAACATTATAATAACAATGATAATAAAATACAGTAAATCTTGGATATATTTTGCCCAGGAAAGAAATAATCATTTTTTACTCAAGCAACAATACAACAATAGTTCAGTAATTAATTTCCAACCAAAGTCAACCACTCAAGAGGAAAATACCTTCGCTCATCAGACAGTACACTTGTTTTTGTACAGTAAAATTGTTAACTGTTATAAACAGTACAAATAATAACCTGTTTTGTACAATACTTTCCAAGAATCCTTTTTTCTCCAGTCTCAACGAAAACTTCTGAGTTATTTCAATCATTTGGAAAACAATTGTTGTACTTTAAGGTCTGGTAGACGACATGATCCACTTCAAACCTTTTATGTATGTTAAAAGAGCAAAAGAAAAGTATTCTCGTGTAGTTATATCAAAGTCTGCCCAATGATTAATTATAAGATGCTGCCAAATGGTAAAACAAGCTATGTCAGCTAGAGGTTGTTCTTATCATTATTTAGCTTATGAAGCCATCTTGTTTTAATCTTAATTATTTTGTGTACAATCCCCAATAATTATTCCTATTATCCCCAATAATTATTCCTATTAAGTTTTATTAAAACAAAAGGTCTTCCAAAAAATTTTGGAGACATATTTACTTTAAATATGAAAAACAAATCATATTGATTTTATCATCATTTAAGGAGAATTATTACAGAAAAGTTAATATTACATATTCTTTTTCATGGTAAAACGTACGGTCTTAATATAATAAGAGGGCCACGATGGCCATGAAATTGCTCACCTGTATAAAGGCCCCTGTGCCAATGCCAATTTTATACTAGGGGCTTTTATTTGAACGAACTTGGTATACAGCCATTAGAAGATGTTTCATGATAAATATCTAAGCTCTTACTTTTTGGGGGTTTTATAAGAAGATTGTTTTAAGCTTTTACAATATACATATACGAAAAAACAATAACCCCCGGCCCCCCGGGAGGGGCTTATTTTGACCCCAGGGCTTTTATTTAAACAAACTTGGTAGACACTAACTAGAATATATTTCATGCTTAGTATCTCCACTCTTGCTCTTTTGGTTTTTAAAAGAAGATTTTTTAAGTTTTTACTCTATACAAAATAATTAAAATCAATGACCCCCTCGGGAGGGCCAATTTTTACACCAGGGCTTGTTTTTGAACAAACTTGGTAAAACCCCACTAGAAGATGTTTCATGCTTAATATCAAAGCTCTAGCTATTTTGGGTTTTTAAAAGAAGATATTTTAAGTTTTTACTATAATATACAAATAAAGGAAAATCAATGACCACTCGGGGCGAGCCAGTTTTGACCCAAGGGCATTTATTTGAAAAACCTTGGTAGACACTGATTAGGTGATGTTTTATGCCAAATATTTAGCTATTTGGGGTTTTTAAGTTTTTATTATATACAAATAAGGAAAATCAATGACCCCCCGGGCGGGGCCAATTTTGACCCCAGGGCATTTATTTGAACAAACTTGGTATACACTGACAAAATGATGATTCATGCCAAATATTTAAACACTATCTTTTGCAGTTTTCTAAAAGAAGATATTTTAAGTTTTTACTATACAAATAAGGAAAATCTATGACACCCCGGGGCGGGGCCAATTTTAACCCCAGGGCATTTATTTGAACAAACTTGGTAGACACCCACCAGAAGATCTTTTATGCTAAATATTTAAGCTCTAACTATTTGGGGTTTTTAAAAGAAGGTATTTTAAGTTTTAACTATATACAAATAAGGTAAATCAATGATTGTAACCCGGGGCAGGGCCAATTTTGACCCAGGGCATTTATTTGAACAAACTTGGTAGACACTGACTAGGTGATGTTTCATGCCACATATTTAACCTCTAGCTCTTGCGTTTTCTAAGAGAAGGTATTTTAAGTTTTTTCTTTCGGTTGTCATGGCAACACCAGAGTTCTGCTTGGAATTAAATTCTTTGAACAATTTTTATGTTGACTACCAAAGGAACATTCATGAGAAGTTTGGATGAAATTGGCTGTGTTGTTTATGAGGAGATGTCGTTTAAAGTAAAAGATTACGGACGGACACCGGACATAAAGCGATCACAAAAGCTCACCATGTCACTATGTGACAAATGAGCTAAAAATAGAATGAAAATTAAAATATATTTTATATAATGTTAAGCAGACCAAAACAACTATTTTCATATAGTCCACCCAATGACTGTTGTTACTGAATTCCATTATAATCTGCCAACTTGGTTTGAGCGCAGGATAAGGTGTAAAGCTTTGACTTAGTTTTCTTGTTGCATGGTAAAATCAATCAGCTAGGCATAATAAAGTAATAAATTATTATTATAATTTTGGTATATGTGTCAATAAGACTGTTTGAAAACATTAAAATTGAATGACCATACAGCATCATGGCACCTGAACATGCTTTTCAGTCTTTTCTTTAAAACCATGTACTTTGTCTTAATAACTTCATTGCATATCATAATTAAATGTTTCAGGGGAAACAACATAATATAAGTTACTACAATTCAAATTTCAAATGGTCATTAAAGCACCAATTCTCCTTATTATTTACATGAACTTTCATGGTAAAGTTTGTACAGTAAATAATATAGACAAATATAAATCCTAAGGTAAATCATGTGCACAAATATATGAATCTTATTCATGTTGTAAAACTTATACACAGATATAAATATTATAGATTGTCAAGTAAACAAATACAAAACTCAGAGTAAATCATGTACATACATATAAAAGTTTTATAGTAAATAGTGCTTGTTTGTTTGTTTGTTTGGGTTATAAGGCCACACCAAACTCAGTATATATATGACCAGTCTTACTGGTAGAGGACGACCTCAGGTGCCATTCTGTTAATTGTTTCAGGTACAAATAGGCACCTGAGTAGAATCACCGGCATTTCATAAGATAGCTGGTTAGCTTTCTTACATGTAAGAATACAAAGTCCCTGTCCGATAGTAAATAATGTAAAAAATACTAATCTAATAGTAAGCTATAGTCCACAAATACAAATTTTATAGAAAATCGAGCACACAAAAAAAATATTCTGTAAAGCATGTTGATCATCTTATTCAATGTAGTAAATAATATGTACACAAATACAAATCTTAAAGAAAATAAAGCAAACAAATACAAATCTTCTATAAATCATTCTTTGTACACAACACAAATCTTACAATGCAGTAAATAATATGTGCACAAATACAAATCTTAAAAAAAACAAATACAAATCTTCTATAAATCATTATGTACACAACACAAATCTTATACAATGTAGTAAATAACATGTACACAAATACAAATCTTACATTTGTTTATGTACACAAATACAAATCTTGCATTTAACTATGCCAACAGATACAAATCTTGTTATAAATCATGTAACAAAATGCAAATCTTATACAATAATTATAAGAGCTTAAATATATTGTTGAAATGACATTGTGACAGTATGTTTCTATTAAAGGAATTATTTTTCAAAAATTTATTTTTCATTCCTATTTTATACTACATTTCCATATCATATGATTTATGCATCAGACTAAATCCATTTTAATATCTTCGTTTAAGGCACCTGAAGATTTCTCCTTAGACTTTAATGGTTAAAATTAACATTCATGTTGAAGAGGTGATGTTGTTTATAGAGCAACAACAAATAAAAGTGCCAACAACAAATAAAAGTACCAATAAAAGTGCCATGTGTTTTCATGTGTCATAGTAGAATGTTTTAGCACTTGTCTATGTACACGTTTTCATTTAGTTAGGACTGTATAATACACGACAAAGGCAACATGCAATCACATGAGCATAACTTTTGTGTAGGTCTAGTAGACAGTATTATATTTCACTACAAACCATGGGTCTTGCAACAGTAAAATGAACAATATATGTGTCATAATGCCACGAATGCCCCTGAATGCAGCCAAATTTTTAAATGTTATAATAATACTTATTTTCAAATTTGTTTGCACAACCATATTTTTCATTCTAAGTGCAAGGCCCTTTAAGTATTTAATGTCAACACAAACCATTTTATATACAGTTTAAGGCCCTGAAACTATTAAGTGTTAATCTACCTTTTGCAAATTGCATATTGCATACTTGTAGCAGAGATAATTATTAGATATTGTGATTTTTTAAAATATTTTCCAAGTTCATGGGATGCTACTGTCAAAAACACCGGACCATGACCAAATCAGAACTTGGATTGTATTTTCTGGTAAAATACCAGCACATGCAATGTCAATCTCAGTCATTCATTCTACAAAAGTTAGAGGATTAACTGAACTTTTTTCTCTTTTTTTTTCTTAGTTCAAGAATCAGATATCTCATTGGACCAAATTTGAATATTTAACTTGACATGTTTAATACCTGCACATGCGATTTCAACATTATACATAAAAATATCTTATTAAGGGGGCATATCTCTGCCAGAAATCAACAATGACCAAATTCAAACTTCACCTCAGCATTCTCTTATTAAAACATATTAGACAACAATACTTTTGTAACTTTGAATAGAAACACAACTTGATAAGCTGTTGTGTAATACTAGTGACAATTCTATATTAAAAACTTCAACATACATTGTATGAATGGAAATAAATCTTAATTCAATTTGTCTAAAGAAATTATGTACATGTATATTGGTTATTTGTTATTATAACACTGATTAATTTCCATAAACAACTCATAAGCATTAACTATGATTTTAAAGATAACACAAAAATATAATTTTTCACATTAATGCGGACATTCATGTCCAATTTTTTAAGTGACAGTGATTGCCAATTTGAGCTGAAATGACAGTATGTTTTTTAAAATAAAACTAACTTACTAACTCACTACATACACATGGTTGGACATAATGTTTCTTTTAACAAACTAACTTAAAACTATTTTTGTACAAATCTTGGCTTGCAGTTCTATTTTACATAAATGGATATTTACATATTATATATGAATATAAATAATAATACAGTAAAATTCTATACAAATATATATGTATACATGCACTAAATAAATTTTCCTGAGAGTTAATATAACGTAATATTGCACAAGTAGGCTAATTTCATGCCTTGAATTGTCTGAGTTGTATATCCATTTTTTAAACAATACAATGACTGCAACTTTCTGGTAATAACTAAGTGTCAGGTACTCATTTAGTTTAACTATTAACTAATCATCTCATGATTAGCTGGAGTCCTAAGTTTGGAAGAGTAATGTTAATATCAACTGTTATATATTTTATAAATACCAGTATCTTCAAACAATTGCTGGACGTCATTACACTAGGTGACTTCAGTATTTGTATACATGCAAAATTTCTCCATTTATATTTTTCATGAATCCGATGTGACACATTATGTTAGTTTAGGACCCATTTTGTAGTCTATGATGTTGTTTATATCATAATAACAGAAAATTCCACATGAATGTCAGTTCTTGGATTAATTGAAGCCTCTTGTGAATCTGCCCATTTCTTGGAAGAAGGAATACACATAATGCTGAAAATACAAAACAAATCAAAGTTTTAAAATAACAATCTTACAATAACCAATGTCAGAAGCATTTTGAATTGACATACTTATTATCAGGTCTCTCACATATATTTAGAAAGTTGTAAGACATTATAATGCTCTAAAACATGTTTATATTCTGTGAATTTGGTAAAGATTTCGTAGCTTATTTTTGTGCAAATGTTTACTGTAATGTCACATTGAAAGAACAGAGTTTATTTTTTTCAATTCCATGTACACATGTTTATAAAATAAGAATCCCTAAAGAAAGCTCAAAACGGCATAATGAACAAGAGCCACCGCCGGGCGGGGGCAACGCTCGACTTTTTACTTTTTCAAAACGCAAACATAGAAAGGTTTGAACATATATGTATTACAGTACTGTAAAAATTTCAAAGTAATACCTACACAGTCGATAATTGACACTCATTACCTACATGGATTACTTGCAAGTAGATCCCGTATACCAGACCACAGTGTTCTAGTTTTTGAACTTGAAACGGACTATAATTACAGTTACGATCAAACAAGTATAACAGTCGAGACCCCCAGCGAAGCAAGGTTTAACTTAAGGCGTATACCGATAGATTTTATGAATAGTGAAACAAGCAGACTGGCAATGATAAACGTAATTACACAAATTGAACGATCAAGAGAAACACAAATGGACGTAGACTCAATTTATGAACAGTTATGTGAAGCAATTAAACATGAAATGAATCAAAGAATCCCAAAATATGGATCCTCTCGGGGTACATCCCGACGTCACAAAGTACGGAAACCATACTGGGATGATAATTTAAATACTCTTTGGAATACAATGAGAGAAAATGAGCATAAATATTTAAACTGCCGTGATAATAGGCAACTCAGATCACGTTTGAGAATGGAATATGTTTCGTCTAGAAATATTTTCGACAGAGAGCTCAAAAAATGTGAACGTATATATAGACAGTCAAAAGCATTTGAAATTGAACATATGTCAACAAATGATCCAAATGAGTTTTGGCGCAAGATTAAAAACTTGGGTCCCCAAAAACGTAAAGACATTCCTATTGAAATAGTGGACAGTCTGGGATCAGTCATACGTGACGAGCACGTTGTTTTCGAGCGCTGGAGACAGGATTTTCAGAACTTGTATAATTCACAGGATGATAACGATTTTGATGAGGATTATTATAATCGTGCCAAGCTACATAAGCATCTACTAGAAATGAATATTGCAGATCCCCTCTATGAACCAAATCATACGTTAAATACGAACATCACAGTGGAAGAGTGTGCATTTGTTGTCAATAAAGCGAAATTGGGTTCTGCTTGCGGCTTAGACAGTATTCCGTACGACGTGCTTAAGTATCCGGTAATTATCTCAGTTCTACAACATTTATTTCAAATGATATTCGACTTCAGCATTATACCGTCAATATGGAGAAAATCTGTTATTTGCCCAATCATCAAAAACTCAGAATCAGACGCACGAGTACCAATGCATTATCGTGGAATAAGCCTGTTATCTTGTATAAGTAAACTATATAGTGCATTTCTTAACAAACGATTGACAGAATATCTAGAAGGTGCCAATATACTAGCTGATGAACAGAATGGATTTCGCTCTAAAAGATCTTGTGAGGACCACGTGTTTTCTCTTAACAGTATTATACGCAACAATAAATCGGTGTTTACGGCATTTATTGACTTAAAACGTTGTTTCGATTACATAGACAGAGACATGCTTTTATACAAGCTTCTTAACAACAACATAGACGGAAAGATGTATAATTCTATAAAAAGCATATACGCTAGCTCCAGTTCGTGTGTGAGAATAAATCAGAAAATGACTAACTGGTTCGACTGTGTCACAGGGGTCAAGCAGGGCTGTACATTATCACCGACACTATTTTCCATCTTCGCCAATGATCTTGCAGAAGAAATTAAAGACCTTGACCTTGGCGTGCCTATGGATGATATTAAAGTATCGCTACTTATGTACGCAGACGATATAGTTTTGATCTCAGATTCTGAAGAAAAATTACAGACAATGTTAAACACTATTCATGACTGGTGTAAGAAATGGCGCGTTCTAATAAATACTAGTAAATCAAAATGTATTCACTTCAGAAAAGGACGGGCGCAACGAACAGATTTCACATTCAGAATTGGTGACAACGAGCTAGAAACCGTCGAGGCTTACAAATACCTAGGCGTAATATTCCACGAAAAACATGATTTTTCTAACAACTGTGATGCTTTAGCAAAAGGAGCCGGTCGTGCATTAGGTAGCATTATAAACAAAAATACACAACTACAAAGAGTTCGGATTTAAATCTTTTGAAAAACTTTACAACTCATGTGTTATACCAATACTTGACTACTGTGCGTCTGTTTGGGGGAATAAACATTTCCAACAGATAGATAATATCCAAAATCGCGCAATGAGATATTTCATGGGCGTTCATAGATTCACACCCGTACTTGCCATGCTTGGAGACACAGGCTGGTTACCCAGCCGTTACCGTAGATGGACCTCTATGTTACGCCTCTGGAATCGATTAGTGTGTATGGATACTAACAGACTGACATACAAATTGTTTGAAACAGACTATAGACAGTGCTCAAATAATTGGTGCAGTGATTTAAAAACAGTTATGTACACACTGGGATTGAATGATAACTTTGACCATTTATTCCCGGTCAATCTCTCTCAAGCAAAAACTCTCATTAATAGTTATTATTCAAACATATGGGCTCGAGACATTCAAAACTTACCAAAATTAAGAACATACAGACTGTTCAAAAGGGAATTTAAAACTGAGGAATATTTATTATTAAACTTAAAGAAAAATGAAAGGTCATTATTAGCTCAATTCAGGACTGGCATTTTACCTTTACGGATAGAGACAGGTCGATATGTCGGCGAATCTGTAGAAGATAGACACTGTACACTGTGTAATTCCGGAGCCATAGAAACAGAGACACATTTCTTACTAGAATGCAGTTTATATTCAAATGTTAGAAATACTGTATTTGACAACTTATTAACAGACATTTCATTTGTAAACCTAGTGACCGAACACAAACTCGAACACTTAATGACAAAATATCCTCGTAAAATGTCTAAATATATTGTTGCTGCCTTTATGTGTAGGCGAAACCGAATTTATTCATAACAAAACAAAAAACTGTGATATCCAAAAATAATGACAATGATAATAATAAAAAGTTCCATATAGAACGTTAAACGTTTGAAGCCCTTGAAATATTGTTTGTAAGCATTAACCAGAATCAGGTTACACTTTATATTTGTTTATACCATGATTTATACATTCTATGTTTTATGTGATGCATTATGAAATCATTACATTGGTGACTTATAGGCCCATTTGGCCGGGTGCTATAATTGTACACATATACGATTGTTATTTGTATTTGACTATGCACATGTCACAATAATAAATAATTTACTTACTTACTTACTTTATATTGACGTTTCCTTTTTATAAATTTAGTTGGTCTGTCTTGTCACATTAGTTTTGTTTATATATTTTGTATATATATGAATAGAAACATTAAGCATATTTCTAAAAATAGCAACAGTACGCAATTTCTTAAAATAGCAACATGACGCAATTTCTAAAAATAGAAAAAAATGACGCAATTTCTAAAAATAGAAAAAAATGACATAACTTCTAAAAATAAAAAATTGACGCAATTTCTAAAAATAGCAACAATGATGCAA
>NW_026859903.1:25000-41678 GCF_026571515.1 Ruditapes philippinarum
GTGGTGGAGTCAAGTGGTGGAAACACGTGGTTGAGTCATGTGGTGGAGTCACATTGTGGATTCACCTGGTGAAGTCACCTGGTAGAATCACCTGGTGGAGTCACGTGTTAAAGTCACATGGTGGAGTCATGTGGTGAAGTCACGTGTCGGATTCATGTGGTGAAGTCACGTGGTGGAGTCTTGTGGTGAAGTCACTTGGTGGTGTCACGTGGTGGAGTCACGTGGTGGAATCACCTGGTGGTGTCACGTGGTAGAGTCACGTGATTGAGTCACGTGTTAAAGTCACGTGGTGGAGTCATGTCGTTAAAATCACGTGGTAAAGTCAGGTGGTGGAGTCACGTGGTAAAGTCAAGTGGTGGAGTCACGTGGTGGAGTCACATGGTGAAGTCACGTGGTAGAGTCACGATTTAAAGTCATGTGGTGCAGTCACATGGTGCAGTCACGTGGTAAAGTCATGTGGTGGTGTCATGTGGTAGAGTCATGTGGTGGAGTCACGTGGTAAAGTCACGTGGTAGAGTCACGTGGTAAAATCACGTGGTAAAGTCACATGGTTGAGTCTCGTGGTAAAGTCACGTGGTGGAGTCACGTGGTGGTGTCACGTGGTGGAGTCATGTGGTTAAGTCACGTGGTGAAGTCAAGTGGTGGTGTCACGTGGTAGAATAACGTGGTGGAGTCACGTGGTGAAGTCAAGTGGTGGTGTCACGTGGTAGAATAACGTGGTGGAGTTACGTGATAAAGTCACGTGGTGGAGTCACGTGGTAAAATCTCGTGGTGATGTCATGTGGTGAAGTCACGTGGTAGAGTAACGTGGTGGAGTTACGTGGTAAAGTCACGTGGTGGAGTCACATGGTAAACTCATGTGGTGGAGTCACGTGGTGAAGTCACGTGGTGTATCACGTGGTAAATTCACGTGGTAGAGTGACGAATTAAAGTCATGTGGTGCAGTCACATGGTGCAGTCACGTGGTCATGTGGTGGAGTCACGTGGTGGTGTCATGTGGTAGAGTCATGTGGTGGAGTCACGTGGTAAAGTCACGTGGTAGAGTCACATGGTAAAATCACGTGGAAAAGTCACATGGTTGAGTCTCGTGGTAAAGTCACGTGGTAAAATCACGTGGTGGAGTCACGTGGTGAAGTCAAGTGGTGGTGTCACGTGGTAGAGTAACGTGGTGGAGTCCAAAGTAAAGTCACATGGTGGAGTCACGTGGTAAAATCACGTGGTGGAGTCACGTGGTGTAGTCACGTGGTAAAGTCACGTGGTGGATTCACGTGGTAGAGTCACGTGGTGCAGTCATGTGGTGAAGTCACGTGGTAAAGTCATGTGGTGCAGTCAAGTGGTAAGGTCACGTGGTAAGGTCACGTGGTGATGTCACAACAAGGTCTTGTCCTTAAGTATGTTCTGTTATAATATGAAGTTGATCCCTTCAATAATAGCAAAGTTACAGCCAGTTTCAGCCAAAACAATGAAAATTTCAATAATTTTAACTTCAAAGTCAAGGTCATTAATGAGTGAAAGTCAAGGTCTGTCTGGTTATTTTTAAGGTATATCCTTGAAGATTATTATGTTCAAGTTTGAAGACAATCCATTCAAAAATAACAAAGTTACAGCCAATAACAGCATGAACAAGCAAAATTTGGACTTTTAACCTTGAAGGTCAAGGTCATTTATGGATGAAGGTCAAGGTTAGTGTGATCTACTGAAAGGTCTTGTCCCAAGGGTTGTTGTGGCCAAGTATGAAGACATTACACCAAGAAATAAAAAAGTTATGATCCAGGTACAAGTTTGTGGACGGCAACGCCGCCGCGACTATAATTTATATTCTACCTCTACTTTTTTTTTTCAAAAAAAAAAAAAAGAGATAAAAAGGGGCATATCTTTGTCAAAATGCAATACAGAGTAATAAAACTTGACCTGCATATCTTATTTGTGACACCTCATATATCTTTTAAGTTTCAAGCAAATACCTTTTCTTGTTTCAGAAAAATTCAAGTACATGTGAAAATTTAAGTACATTTTCAAAGTCATTTTTTTTACCTTCAGGTGTGACCTTGACCTTTAGCCACATGACAAAGGTGACATTGATTCTGCACATAACGTTGTTGAGGTGAACATTTGAGTATATCTAAATTTTAAGATATTTAGACTTTTTTTAAGTTTTAGTATATATCTTTGTAACATCCGTCCCCTACCAACACTGCATAAGATTTAATATCTAGAAAACAGTATTTAAAAACTTATCCTTTCATCCCAAAAATATTGTTACAAACATCCTAAGGTTCTTAAAAAGAGCAAATATTTCCTTGTATGTTTAACTTTATTTGTTGACTAAGATGCTATCACAATTGGCCCATTTACTGTGCAGCAGGCAATATGTCAAAGGACTTTGAAATATTTAAGGTGGTACACAAACTTGGTGAAAATTATAAGTAGAAAAGGGAGCATAATTCTGTCAAAATACTTGATAGAGTTATCTTCTCTTATTTACAGGTTGGGACAGAATGGTGAACACGTGTGCAAACTTTAGCATAAGTGGTTATGCCGACGCAGACCCCAAGCTATTGGTACTAGGATAACTCTTCTTCTTCAAATAATCATGCTACGAGTTGCCCAAAAGGTAACAAGTTGGTCACAGGATGAGCTGACCAAGGCTGATTTTGCATGACATGCTTTATAGTATTAAGGCTAATAATGCTTCCAGGCCCAGGAGCATCAATGTATATGCCACATATTAATGATATTACTGTTATAAAGTACATGTTAAGAAATAAACAACACTTACTTGAGTAAAATACATCTAAAATTAATCCATATTTGTTGTCCCAGTAAGAAAATCCTCAGTTTCCATTCACATCACATTTTTATGAACAGCAAAGTATTGATTAAATGTCAGACTCAAAATAAAAAATAATGATGTCTATTTCACCTGTCACTTGTCTAATAATCTTTTTATAAATTGTTTCTCCCAAGTACATGTAAGGTTACTCAGTACTTCTTGTTGTTTTAAACACAAACACGTACACTCCAGACTTCAAGGTGCCATCCCTGGTGACCACAAAATTGTCTGATTGTTTTATAAATATTTTAAAGTTTTTAAATTCTGTTTCTGGTTTTATATCACAACCTTCCATATATACTGTCACTGTATGTGGTAGTTTGTTTATAACAGTAATGAGATCATGTAACACTGAACAAGACATTGTTATATAAAACAAGTCAACACGTTCAATATTAATCATTTGAGGTGACAGTGTTAATGATCTTTTACCTAGATTGATTGTAACCAACCTAACAACTTTCACATGATATAACAATGATAATGTTTGTAACATTGTTTCTATGTCACTGGAAGATTCTAGACCACTACACATAAATAGTTGTAGTTTACTGGCTGCAAGTAGTTGACTGAGATAAGATGACACAACACCAGGTTTATATAATTCACCTACAATACAATTCTCTAACAATGATACATCCATGTTTAATTGTGACACAGGTATCAGGATCAATCCTAAACATCTTAGTTGTGAATGTTGAGACAGGTCAAGGTTGAATCCCCTACATGAAGTATTCGTGTGATCACTACAGTATAAACGGCCCAATGATATTTCTTTCATTGATTTTTTACTAGTGAGGAAATTTAACAATGTCTCCATTACCTCGTGGGTCATAGTGAAACAGTCTATATTTAAACACTCCATGTGTTGTAATTTTACCAGTCGTCCATTTATCTCTGCAGACAGCTGGCAATATTCTCCTACAAATTCATGATTTTCCCATGTATTTGATATCACAGTTAAACATTTTAAAGGGTTCAATAACAAGCTCATTAGTTCCTCTTCTACAATTTCACCTTGATAGTATAATTTCTCTATATGTGGAAGGTCAGAAAGTGTAAACAAATTGATTATTTCTTGTAGACTACAAATACCTTCATTTTCTATCATTATTGATTTTATGTTTTCTTTATTGTGTTGACACAGATGTTGTAATTGTTTGAAGTAGTTTTCTTGTTTACATTTTTCATTAATGAAGAAATCTTGTAAACACAATTTTAGGTTTTTGTTTTCCTGGCTTTCTTTGGCACAAGAAATGTACATGTCTTGTGTGTCTTGTAATGGCTTAATGTACATTTCTTCATAATCTGTCACAGTTCTGTATTTGCTTGTTTTTTCATCATTGTTTATCACAGGCATCAAATCACTTGATATTGTAGACATTAATTTAGGGTTCATGTTACTAATAAAGACAAACACTTTTGACATGTCTAGAATATTTTGTAAACAGTTGCACTCTTCAAAAATGATTTTTTGAACTTCACTTGTATTTTGAAAACTTATAAATATTGCTGAAAAGTATTCCTGCACTGTTTTATGTGAAAATGAAATTTTAGAACTTTCATTTATCAATGTTTTTACTTTACTTTCTGACAATATTCCTGATAGACAGCTTGATTTCAAATCTTCTTGGTCAAGATATTTTTCTGCAACATTTTCATCAAAAACTAATTTGTGCTCTTTTTTCTTACTGAACAATGTATTAAAAGCTAGTTTCCCAATGGTCACCAGAAACGTGTAGTAACGACAGAAATGTTGATGTTTTCTAAAACATTCTGGAACATTACTAGGGGATATTTCACACGATGAATGAAACATTCCATGTAACTTTTCTGTTCTAGATAGAAGGAGCTGTATAATGCCTGTATATAATTCTACTGCGGAATTTCCTATTGGAATTTTTGCAATCCATAAACATATAAGATATAGCAACAGGAGAGGGGTGGATTCCATATCATCAAGGTCATGGTTTCTAATTTCCTCTTCAAATCTACAAACTTCATTGATCAGTTTTTCTTCTTCAATGTTGCCTTTCAATATTTTCATTGCGTTTAGGTTAAACTGCCTTACATTTTGTTTATCTAGTTTAACAAGCTCCACTGTTTTGTCTACTTGATTAGTCTTCAAGTTTGAGACTCCAAGCTTCCATGGCCGGGTCGTTGTTAGGATTACACACTTTTCACGTGCATACCGATGAGGAATACTTTTTGGAAGTCTTGAACAATCGTTGTCAGGATGAAACCATTCATCAAGTCCATCTAGTAAAACAAGACATTTTTCATTGCGTAAAATGTCATTTAAAAGAGTTTTTGGTATTTCAGATTTACAACGAAGATTATTTATGATTTGTTGTTCAATCATGTTGTCAACATCACATTCTGTATCTACGTCTCTCAATAGCACTAGAAATAAAAACTCAAAGCCAGATATCGCCTCCAATTCTTCTTTTTTAAAATGGTTATAATTTTCATCCATTTTATGAGCTTGACACCATGTTATAGCGAGATATTTTGAAAATGCTGTTTTCCCAAATCCAGCGACCGCTGATAAATATATTTCCCTTGGAACTTTTCTACCCGATGTAAACAGGTCCTGTAACGACTTGACTCTAGTTGTTTCTTTCCTTCCACCTGGAAGATTCGTCTGTATGTCAATTTCTGGCATAATGTAGAACCCAGCTAGAGGGGTATGGGAATCACCTGTGAGTGGTGAAAGTGGAACTGTACTCTGATAGGTGTTGTACCATGCTATAAGTTCATCCTTCAGATCTGAAATAGAAATAATTGACATATTAGTATTATTCATTCAGGTGATGAAATAAAAACAAATAAACACTGATATGATTAATTAATTATAAAGGTGTCAGTGTGTACATATATATTGTAATACATGTATATAAAACACAATTAGCCTCACTAATAAAGAAAAGAAATTAAGCCAACAAAAATCGTTCAGAAACAAAATGTCAAAAAAAGTGTTTTTTTTTTATTATTCCTTAACATTAGATCTACTTTATAATAGTTTCTAATAGAAATAGGACATACAAAAATGTTGAAATTGATACAAATTGTATTCGTCTGCCTTTTTTAACTAAAAATAGCAGACGAACACACTTTTTGCGACGGACGCGCCCTCAGGCGCGTTCAGAGCTAAGTCATCTACACATGGGATTTCGTTGGCTACACTCGCGCAATGTGTCCTAAACCAATTAACAGCCCAAGAAATAGTACATGAATTTGATCCTTCAAAACTCCCATACTTTGTCTGGATATCTTAATATCTTCCATATTTAGCCTTTTCAATTTCAAATTAAGTTATCCAAGTTAAAATATGAACGTATATTATTGATAAAAACGTTGTAGTCCCGTAGTATTATTGCGCAATATGCAAATTACTGCTGAAACGATTTACCGCTGTCGAAAAAGTAGGACAGCAAATTATACTACAATAAAGGTGTAACCTCTGAGTTCCAAGACATTATTAGTAGGAAATAAATATTTCTACATTATACAAAACATTATTATTAACAAATCAAAAGTTTTTCGTGACTCTAGGATAACTCGCGCATTAATAAAAGAAGAACTATTTTCGTGACTCATACCGCGGGTTTAGCTGAATATTCAGCAGTTATTAATATATTAGATACAGTACGAGGGATGTCCGGAAAGTTCATATACTTCTTCATTTTTTATTGTATAACCATACATACGTTGTACAAATTTTGTCAGCAAAATTATACATATCTAGCGAACACATTTATTAAAAATTACTGAACTGTGACTTACATTTGTATTTTAACAGTAATTACATACAACATATATACATCATCATGGAGCACTTTGACAACGTCAACGGCGTCAAATTAATAACTTCATGTTTACCTGCTATTCAATTTCTTCCGATTTCAACAGTCATGGTATCTGTCAGGCGTATACTTAATACATGTTATGTTGGTTTTATTTTATGAATTTCATATTTAAAATTTTTATTTAAAAACAAAAATGCCACAAGTTCCTATACAGTGCCTGAGATGTCTGTCTTTTTCAAAGGTTGTTGTAACGCAATATACGATTTTTCAGCCATGCTAACTTTGGTCGTCTGGAGTGCTTCTGATACGATATACTCTCATCGCCGCTTATTAGTTTTGTTTGACATTCAAACACAAGTTGCCTTTAACATTTTATGGTTGGTTTTGTTTAAAAAAAAAGATTAAATTCTAAGTTGGTACCATATTAGCGTTGATATGAAGTTAAATATCATTACGTTGCTCCGTCCGTGAATTTGACGTAAGGTTTGAACACAAAATTTATGCACCATTATTGCCTATAATCATCGTTAACAAGCTGTTTATTTGCGTATGACGTCATAATTTTCACTAAACATCATGTAATAGTATCTCATGAAGTCACAAAATTATAACGAGAGTTTGCGCTAAAATTACAACTTTTAGCAATTTATTATTCGAGTAGCTATCTTCATGAAATCAAAGTGCTCCGTGATTCGTTGATCATGTTGCCATGTTGATCAACGCTTTGCGAATATTTCTTTTATCATGTTTTTTAATTAAGAAATAAGTAGCAGATAAATACTTTAGCAAAATATTCAATCATCATATTGATATGAATACTTGTAATAATTCTATAGCCTTGTCTACGAACTTTCCGGACAGCCCTCGTACAATGGCTAGTATAAATATCTATTTTTGAAAATGCATGTAAGACACTTTACCGCCATGTAGTCTTTCATGGTAAGGAAGTTATAATATCAGTTCTACTTCCGATTCTTGTGGTTTGTTTACATATTTTACTAGGTCATGATATGAGTTAAGCTTCGCTATTCTAAAAATAGATTCTGCTTCTCCTGTTCTGATTTTTGGACAGGCGATTAGGAAGTACACATTAAACATTTAATTAATAAACCAGCGGATTGTAATGCAATACTTTTAGAAATGCTATACAATTGTAAGAAGCAAACAAGTTGAAAATGGAATTTAGTGTGAAGTTGAAAAGGACAACTAAACACTGTAGTGCTTAAGTGACATTTAAATTAAAATAAAAACGATGTGCTCTGGCCTCTACATCTTTACCTTGTAAATAAAAAAAATCTAAGAAATACACTATTAATTGCTGATGATTTTAACCAATTTTTTTTAATGAGACATATCCAAGAGAAATAAAAATACAAATGACTTATATTTTATTGTCTGTATGCCCACTATGATATAACACGAATCAATTCTAAATAGCATTCTCAAATGTATAATGTATTATGTTTGAAGTTTATTTGCCTGCATTTATTCTAGAAATATTTCGTTGATAGTTTTTTTTCTATTTACATATCATTTCTTAGAATAAATCGATAAGGACACTGATTTACAAGTTTGACCAGAGTTTTTAGGCATAAATTTCATTCTGTATTTAAGTGCTTGAAAGTAGAAAATCTGAATTATATCAATTTGGGACACAAAATATATTGCTCTACAAATCTCGAACTTGTATGGAACAAATTTTCTCTGTTATATATTTTGTGTTTTGTTTTTGTTTTGTTTTTTTTTTTCTAAAAGAAGCCTTAATGTCTCTCCGGTTGCATGTCCGTCGCATTCAGTGCTGCAGCACTTTGATTAATAATTTGTAGGAAATATTTTACTGAAATTCATACGAAATATCTCAAGTATACCTCTTTTACTGTTTCACTGAGCATCTCACTTCATATTTTACTCTTTGCAATCTTTCTATAACAAAAAGTCAACTTTTGGTTGCCTCGGTCATTACTAAATTTGAAATGCACTGACAACTGTAATGAACATTAAACTATAAATAGTAATCAGGTGTCATGGACTGGCAAAATATATCTATGGAGCGCCATAACTGCCTTATAGCCTGGGCACGGTACTTAACATTTATCCAAAAAAAATATATACAAGAGGGCCATGATGGCCCTGAGGTCGCTCACCTGTATATAGCCCCCCCCCACCCCTGGGCCAATTTTTACCCAAGGGCTTTTATTTGTTTATTTGAACTGACTTGGTAGACACCCATAAGAAGATGTTTCATGCTAAACATCTAAGTTCTAGCTCATTGGGTTTTTTAAAAGATGATTTTTAAAGTTTTTACTATACACATATAGTTAAAAACAATGACACCCCTGGGGCAGGGCCAGTTTTGACCCCCGGGCTTTTATTTGAACAAACTTTGTAGATATTTACTTAAAGATGTTTCATGCTTAATATCTAAACTCTAGCTATTTGGGTTTTTTCAAAGACGATTTTTAAGTTTTTGCTATACACATATAAGGAAAATCAATGACCCCCCAGGCGGGGCCAGTTTTGACCCCAGGGCTTTTATTTGAACATACTTGGTAGACACCCATTAGAACATGTTTCATGCTAAATATCTTAGCTCTAGCTCTTTGAGTTCTTTAAAAGAAGATTTTTTAAGTTTTTACTATATGCATATAGGGAAAATCAATGACCCCCTGGGGCGGGGCCATATTTGACCCAAGGGCTTTTATTTGAACAAACTTGGTAGACACTCATTAGAAGATGTTTCATGCTTAATATCTCTGGGTTCTTTAAAAGAAGATTTTTTAAGTTTTTACTATATGCATATAGGGAAAATCTATGACCCCCTGGGGTGGGGTCAATTTTGACCCCAGGGCTTTTATTTGAACAAACTTGGTAGACATTCACTAGAAGATGTTTCATGCCTAATATCTAAGCCTTAGCTCTTACGGTTCTTTAAAAGAAGATTTTTTAAGTTTTTACTATATGCATATAGGGAAAATCAATGACCCCCTGGGGCGGGGCCAATTTTGACCCCAGGGCTTTTATTTGAACAAACTTGGTAGACACTCACTAGAAGATGTTTCATGCCAAATATCTAAGCTCTAGCTCTTAGGGTTGTTTAAAAGAAGATATTTAAAGATTTTTCTTTCGGTTGCCATGGCAACCAGAGTTCTGCATGGAATTAAATTCTTTGAACAATTTTTAAAGGTGACCACCAAAGGAACATTCCTGTGAAGTTTGGATGAAATTGGCTCAGCGGTTTATGAGGAGATGTCATTTAAAGCAAAAGTTTACGGACGGACGGACGCCGGACGAAAAGCGATCACAAAAGCTCACCCTGTCACTTTGTGACAGGTGAGCTAATAAAAATCATACATGAATGAGATTTCTCTTCTTTTTAATAAGTGATCCTTTTCCAAAACTGTTTGTCGAATTCTATTTCAAGCTATTCAATAAAACTGTCTTTTATTTTTAAAACTATTTCTATAGTCAGCCATTTTGGCAATCGGAACATCCTCGGCTATAATCAATTATAACCTCGGAGTAAATTCGGATTGAAAGTAGTTATACCACGTTGTTTCAGATGTAAACAGAAACAGAGAGTGTTATCTTCATATTCTCTCTATTTTGACATCCAAAGAAAAATATAGTTTGTTTCGGTACAATAATGATTGAAAATATGTTTGAAAACCATTTTGAATTTCAAAATGCCCACTGGGGTACAATTTAAACAAATCCGACTAAATGTCAACAGGTTGGCATTTTGTACTTTCGGTTTCTACAATCATAATAATAAATATATAAATAATGTATTGTTTTCATTTGTTTCTATGAATTCACATATTTTAGGTGGACTTTTACTTAAGCTAGTGCTAGGGGGCCTGCAACATTTTCAATTTTGCCGTGTTGGGCTTTCTTTAGGGATTCTTATTTCTCTCTATTTTACTTCGAATATTGGAAAGAAGTTTGTCAAAAACTCCGAGCATTAAAAAAATACTAATTGTTACATGTTTAGTTTTTAGCGTAAGTTAGAACGAAATAAAGTATCCGTTCAGTGTATTCATACAATTGTGTTCGAGGTCCTTATCCGAAGATTGACAAGTTGCGATTGCCATTTTGGGTGATTTCAGAGGTTACTACGGCATCACGGTCTTCCCCAAAAATGCAAGTATAAAAGGACAGATGGGTCAAAATCTTCAAATTAAGATGTGGAAAACTTCCAACAGTTAACTGACTATAAAATTCAAGCTTTACGAATAAATGATTTGCCACTATATTGGATTATTACATCGTAACAATTAAGGGATATGGAAGTCAAATATGAAGATTTTAATCAAAAAGTTTTTCTCCCCAAATATTCATTATTCACAAAATTGAATTTATTGGCAGATGCTGTGTAATTGTATGTGACAGTTTTGAAAATAATAGCATTGTCATATGTAATCTGAATAATTTGACAGCAAGACCGAGCGACCTTACAAATTGATAAATTACACAGATGTTGGTATTTACGAAGGGCGGCCATCCTTTATATAATAAAAAGCGCATAATTTGCTGGGCTATGTCATATGTTACTTTTACTAGTAGTTGCATAACATGTAAATACCGTGATATCATAGAACCCGTGATATCATAGGAACCGAGTATATACACATTTCTAAAGTGATGGCATCTTTTAGTTAAATGGTGCCGTGATTATGATAAATAATAATTACTGTTGCTTTTGATGTTGGTGACGTTGTTTAGATAGATGTTGCTGTCATTATAGTATATGGTGCTCTCTTTTCATATACTGTGCTGTGATTTTGATAAATGGCGATGTCATTTTGATAAATGGTGATATGGCTCCGAGAAATGGTATTCTGGTCTTAATCGGTTATGCTATCATTTTGATAATTTTGGTATATAGTGATTTTATTTTGTTAGATTGTGCTGTGATTTTCATATATTGTTCTGTTATCATGTATATGGTTCCAAATGACCTCACCATTCACCGAAACAACAGCATTAGATCTAAAAACACCATAGCACCATAAAGCAGAACCACATCACAATATATGGTTCCAAACTCCATCACCATCTTTCAAAATGGCATCACCATATATTGAAACGACATCACCATCTATTATTTAAGTCGCAGCACCGTCTATAAAATGACAGCAACATACGCTTTTATAACATCACCATCTATCAAACCGATATATGAAAACGATAGCATCATCTATTCAAACGACAGCACCATATAACGATAAATATATCACCATACGACCATAACGACATCATAAATTAGCAAAATCATAACATATTATCACTTTAGAATACATGTATGTATATAGGAGGCGGCTATGGCGTTCCATAATAATCTTTTTTTTTTTTTGAAACATGAAATTTGTTTTAGAAAGAATCTCGGCCGTATATAATCTGGTTACAGTGACACAAAGGTAAAGTGTGTGTGTTTTATTTATCTCATGAGCACGAGACACTGTCGTGGCCACGAGCTAAGCTACTTACTCGTGGCCACGAGTTACTTAGTCGTAGGCATGAGATAATTAAGTCGAGGGAACGAGATACTATGTCGTGGCCACGAGTTATTAAGTCGTTGGAACAGATAATTAAGTTGTGCGCACGAGATAAAAAAAACAATCAGATTACAAGAGATTTATATTAATTTTCCTAGTGCTATATAGCCGGTGCTTGGGGGCGTGAGGGATGTTGCACTTATTCATTATCCCTCCTGTGCAGACTCAATCAAACCGATTTTTCATGTAATTTTGTTTTGTTTAATTCCGAGGGATCACTTTGTTTCAAGATTTTTATACTTCACAATAGCAGGTGTCAAGTGCTGTGTGGCAGCTGTAAAAAGTTTCCCGTACTTCACTTCAGTGTTGTTATATTTTGCTGGTATTTCGGGATCATTGATGCCAGCACTATTAAGTGTTGAAAAATGAGTACCGCTCAAGCCAGTGCTAGGTGGCGTGTGGGATGTTGCACTTATTCATTATCCCTCCTGTGCAGACTAAATCAAAGAGAGTCTGTATTTTTCATACATATGTTGATTGTGATTAATGCTTCCGGGGATCACTTTGTTTCCAGATTTTTATACTTCACAACAGCAGGTGTCAAGTGCTGTGTGGCAGCTGTAAAAAGTTGCCCCGTAATTCACTTCAGTGTTGTTATATTTTTCTGGTCCTTCGGGATCATTGATGCCAGCAAGTGTTGCGAAATGAGTACCGCTCAAGCCGGTGCTAGGGGGCGTGAGGGATGTTGCACTTACTCATTATCCCTCATGTATAGACTCAATCATACCGAGTCTGCATTTTTCATGTTATTTTGTTGTGATAAATGCTTCCGGGGGATCACTTTGTTTCCAGATTTTTATTTATCTCATGCCCACAACATAGTATCTCGTGGCCACGACATAGTATCTTGTGACCAGGATATAATTATCTCGTGGCCACGACTTAGTAACTCGTGACCACGAAATAGTATCTCGTGCACAGTACATTGATAAAAACACACACACATACAAGTCACATTTGTGCCACCGTATCTGGTTGAATCGTTGCTGCGCAAATTCTGAGGTGTAAAATTGATGCAAAAAGGAAAGAGCCTTTCATCAATACTTTGAAGGGATAATACTCAGTTGCTATTTGAGATTTGAGATTTTCTCTATTCCAACAAACAACTAAACCAAGTACTTAAAGTTACTGATGGAATGCGATTTTTTCTACGATCCAAATGCAGTTTATGACCCAAACTCTTACGGTTATGTTGCCACTGTACAGATCAGATAAAGCAACAACTGCAGGATATGGAGCTTGTGGCCGTGTTGTTAAGTGTATGCCTTCGAGCCACTTGCCGTTCATCCAAAAAGTTCGAATACCGCCAGGCACTTGGGATTCTTTCACAAGACAAGCTATTCAACTAGCTTTTGATACGTCGATGATTCTACTAAGGTGCCCGCTTGTGCCTGAAATAATGCACACAGGGACACTCGAGGTCCAATGTACCTGTAAAGCAGAAAACTCGCCATATGACATTTAAGGTTTCGATGTGACTTAAAAAGCAACCCTAAGAAGATAAACAACTGCTGTGGATATACTACAAATATGTTACTAGTATGGTACAGGTTTCTAAGTATATAACTTTAAAGTTCAAAGAGAAAACTACGGTGGCACGGAGGTGACATAAATTTGTTCTTTTTATCTCGTGCACACGTGTTACTGAGTCAGCGCATAAGATAATAAAGTGGTGCGCGCAAGATACTAAGTTGTGTGCACGAGTCATTAAGTGAATTGCACGTGTTACTAAGTCGTAGGCACGACTTACTATGTGATGTGCACGGGATACAATATCGTAACGAATTACTGCATTTAATCACACTTTAAGGTTTTAACAGAGCTGATATCCAAGTTATGCCACCCAAAAGACAGTAATTCTGGGTTGACATAAAGCGGTAAATACCTAAAACGTGAGGATGGGGTATGAAAAAAATGTTATCACAATCATATATGTACTCTTTAAGCGCATGTTACATAAACAACACTGTAGTTAGATTGTTTGTGTTGATATTATCATATATTTAGCTGTAACCACCATCTTGCTCAGTAGAACGAAACCATTTGAGCAATAAGTTATAGAGTACCTGAAAAATCTACGCGTAAGTTAAAGAAAAGATGTCATTTATATTTAATTTCTATTTTTAGTTATGGCGGCCAAATTGATCAACATACCAAAACTGTGGCCATTGTTTTATAGAAATCTATTCAAGGATCATTGCAATAGAGTTTCAAAATAATTAAGGAGTAGATCTTGTTTAAAGCCCCTGGACTCAAGATGATAAAATGAAAAAAAAAATCAAGTAAAAGGTTAATTTTTTATACTGGTCTGGTTAGGTTTAATGTGTAAATCTATTATTACTGACATCTTAATTGAAGAAAGAATTTTGACAAAAGCGTCACTATAATTATTGTGTTCCTTCTTTGCATTATCTACTGCGTAGCCAGTATAATTACGAAAAGTTAATTCATTCAACATTTTGACGTGTCACAACAGTGGTTCGGAAAAATCCCGGAATCCGGTACGCTCGGTGTAGAATATTAATGTTCTTTCATAAAGTTTAAAGTTTAAATCGATATGGTATAATTAATCAATTATAATTCTGAGTGCAACAAATTACTACAAATATCAAAACGAAAGCAGTTTATTTGTTTCCCTCTATGTTTGATACGATCTCGAATTCTGTGCGTTCCGGTCACAAACCGCGATATTGTCCTGGTACTTAAGAGAAACCCAGATGAATGAATTCAATGGGTAATCAAAGTGCTGCAGCACTGAATGCGACGGACATGCAACCGGAGAGACATTAAGGCTTTTTTTTTAGAACAAAAAAAAACACCAAAAAAAAACAATACTGTAAGAATTATAAACATTCTTAAAATTTTAATTTGTTTACTTTTTGGCACTAAAAGCTCTCGCGCCACGTTAACGTCGCCGCCTTTTTAGCGACGTCACGGACGGCAGAGTTTTCCGGAAGTTACATAAAAATATTACAAACAAGTTTATTTTTGAAGAAATTAATTAAATTGGCAGGACACCATTGTTGAGAATCGCTACGCTACGCATAGCTACAATTATATGAACTTTGTAGATGTGAAATAAACGAAATTACACGATTGCAGCGCATTTCTTACTTGGTTTTCTGAATCCTGAACAATTCTCAACATTGTCGACTATATATCGCTAAAAGAAAATAATGGACTACGATACTGCATGGAAATCACGGACAGCGCATTTGGCACAGTTAACCAAGATTTATAGCGAACTTGAAGAGTTGATGTTAACCACTGAAAATGAGCAAAAAGTAAAAGAATTGTTTAATCGACTGTGCGAAAGATACGAAAAATTTAAAACAACACACTTTGAATGTTTAGACTTTTGCGACGATCCTAAAACTATAGAAACACTAAAGAAGAACTTTGAAAGTTGCCGAGCGAACTTTATAGAATTCAAGGAAAGAAATGCCGAATGGAATCCCGTAGCATCAATACCCAGTAGTGCATTTCATCAACAACTCGGCTAAGAAACGCAAAAGTTAAGCGTCTGATAGCTGAACAAAAACTTAAGACTCTTAAAGAAAAACAAGCTTTGGAGAAGGAGAAACTGCGATTAGAGGCAATACAGAAGGAGCTCAAAGATAAATCGCAACTACTGGATCAAGAAAGTGCTGTGATGGAAGCGAGGCTGGAGGAGTCAATGTGGGCAGACGAAAGCACGGGATAGAAGCAGACGACATATTAGAAGATGGGCATATTGTGCAGAAAACTATGGATTTTGGACATACTTATCGAAATGATAATGTAGCCGATAGCAATACGGCACGTTATTCTCGTGCTTGTCCCGGTAAACATCACGAGGCTGCAGACGCACGTAAGTTCGAAGATGTAACGCAGCAAGATGGCGGAAAAAGCGCTTCCGGTTTAGAAGTGGAACGACTTGCATCAATCATTCAAGAAGGATTTAATTTACCAAAACCAGAGTTACTGACATTCAACGGTTCTGCGCTTGATTATTGTAAGTTCATTAAAAATTTTGAGACCAAAATTGAGTGCAAAGTAAGTGACAATAGGTTAAGATTAAGTTATCTAATATAATATTGCACTGGTGAGGCAAAATCTTGCATAGAAGATTGTGTGTTATTGGATTCAAATGTAGGGTATAACCGAGCTAAATCAATTTTGCAGTCTCGTTATGGTAGGCCACATATTGTTGCGAGAAGTCATATTGATAAATTGTTGCTTGGCCCTAATATTAATGCATCTGATGTTAAAGGATTGTCTCAATTAGCTTTAGATATGCAAAAATGTCAAATGACACTTTCACAGCTAGGGTTTGTTTCTGACGTAGATAACTCTGAGAATTTAAGGCGCATTGTAAGACGTCTCCCTATGCATTTGAGATCAAGATGGGCAGAGGTAGCCCACTCTATTTTTGAGTCAGGAAGAGAACCTATTTTCTTTGAATTGACCAAATTTATTGATGAAAGGTCACGTGTTGCTAG